>NW_028301049.1:3923585-4082878 GCF_049000335.1 Polistes dominula | reverse complement strand
GTCTTTCCGATAGGTCTGTTGGGTTTTTCCGATAAGTCTGTAGGGTTTTTCCATTAAGTCCGTAGGGTTGGTCTTTCCAAAAAGTCCGTAGGGTCTTTCCGATAAGTCCGTAGGGTCTTTCCGATAAGTCCGTAGGGTCTTTTCGATAAGTCCGAAGGGTCTTTCCTATAAGTCCGTAGGGTGTTTCCGATAAGTCTTTAATGTCTTTCCGATAAGTCTGTTGGGTTTTTCCGATAAGTCTGTAGGGTTTTTCCATTAAGTCCGTAGGGTTGGTCTTTCCAAAAAGTCCGTAGGGTCTTTCCGATAAGTCCGTAGGGTCTTTCCGATAAGTCCGTAGGGTCTTTACAATAAGTCCGTAGGGTCGGTCTTTCCGATAAGTCCGTAGGGTCCTTCCGGTAAGTCCGTAGGGTCTTTTTGATAAGTCCGAAGGGTCTTTCCGATAAGTCTGTAGGGTCTTTCCGATAAGTCCGTAGGGTTTTTCCGATAAGGTAATAGGGTCTTTCAGATAAGTCCGTAGGATCGGTCTTTCCGATAAGTCCGTAGAGTCTTTCCGATAAGTCCGTAGGGTCTTTCCAATAAGTCCGTAGGGTCTTTCCGATAAGTCTGTAGTGTCTTTCCGATAAGTCTGTAGGGTCTTTCCGATAAGTCCGTAGGGTCGGTCTTTCCGATAAGTTCGTAGGGTCGGTCTTTCCGATAAGTCCGAAGGGTGTTTCCGATAAGTCTGTTGGGTTTTTCCGATAAGTCTGTAGGGTTTTTCCATTAAGTCCGTAGGGTTGGTTTTTCCAAAAAGTCCGTAGGGTCTTTCCGATAAGTCCGTAGGGTCTTTCCGGTAAGTCCGTAGGGTCTTTTCGATAAGTCCTAAGGGTCTTTCCGATAAGTCTGTAGGGTCTTTCCGATAAGTCCGTAGGGTCTTTCCGGTAAGTCCGTAGGGTCTTTTCGATAAGTCCTAAGGGTCTTTCCGATAAGTCTGTAGGGTCTTTCCGATAAGTCCGTAGGGTTTTTCCGATAAGGTAATAGGGTCTTTCAGATAAGTCCGTAGGATCGGTCTTTCCGATAAGTCCGTAGAGTCTTTTCGATAAGTCCGTAGGGTCTTTCCAATAGGTCCGTAGGGTCTTTCCGATAAGTCTGTAGGGTCTTTCCGATAAGTCTGTAGGGTCTTTCCGATAAGTCTGTATTGTCTTTCCGATGAGTCCGTAGGGTCGGTCTTTCCGATAAGTCCGTAGGGTCGGTCTTTCCGATAAGTCCGTAGGGTCTTTTCGATAAGTCCGAAGAGTCTTTCCTATAAGTCCGTAGGGTGTTTCCGATAAGTCTTTAATGTCTTTCCGATAAGTCTGTTGGGTTTTTCCGATAAGTCCGTAGGGTTTTTCCATTAAGTCCGTAGGGTTGGTCTTTCCAAAAAGTCCGTAGGGTCTTTCCGATAAGTCCGTAGGGTCTTTTCGATAAGTCCAAAGAGTCTTCCCTATAAGTCCGTAGGGTGTTTCCGATAAGTCTTTAATGTCTGTCCGATAAGTCTGTAGGGTTTTTTCGATAAGTCCGTAGGGTCTTTCCATTAAGTCCGTATTGTCTTTCCGATGAGTCCGTAGGGTCGGTCCTTCCGATAAGTCCGTAGAGTATTTCCGATAAGTCCGTAGGGTGTTTCCGATAAGTCTTTAATGTCTTTCCGATAGGTCTGTTGGGTTTTTCCGATAAGTCCGTAGGGTCTTTTCGATAAGTCCGAAGGGTCTTTCCTATAAGTCCGTAGGGTGTTTCCGATAAGTCTTTAATGTCTTTCCGATAAGTCTGTTGGGTTTTTCCGATAAGTCTGTAGGGTTTTTCCATTAAGTCCGTAGGGTTGGTCTTTCCAAAAAGTCCGTAGGGTCTTTCCGATAAGTCCGTAGGGTCTTTCCGATAAGTCCGTAGGGTCTTTTCGATAAGTCCGAAGGGTCTTTCCTATAAGTCCGTAGGGTGTTTCCGATAAGTCTTTAATGTCTTTCCGATAAGTCTGTTGGGTTTTTCCGATAAGTCTGTAGGGTTTTTCCATTAAGTCCGTAGGGTTGGTCTTTCCAAAAAGTCCGTAGGGTCTTTCCGATAAGTCCGTAGGGTCTTTCCGATAAGTCCGTAGGGTCTTTACAATAAGTCCGTAGGGTCGGTCTTTCCGATAAGTCCGTAGGGTCCTTCCGGTAAGTCCGTAGGGTCTTTTTGATAAGTCCGAAGGGTCTTTCCGATAAGTCTGTAGGGTCTTTCCGATAAGTCCGTAGGGTTTTTCCGATAAGGTAATAGGGTCTTTCAGATAAGTCCGTAGGATCGGTCTTTCCGATAAGTCCGTAGAGTCTTTCCGATAAGTCCGTAGGGTCTTTCCAATAAGTCCGTAGGGTCTTTCCGATAAGTCTGTAGTGTCTTTCCGATAAGTCTGTAGGGTCTTTCCGATAAGTCCGTAGGGTCGGTCTTTCCGATAAGTTCGTAGGGTCGGTCTTTCCGATAAGTCCGAAGGGTCGGTCTTTCCGATAAGTCCGTAGAGTATTTCCGATAAGTCCGTAGGGCTGTTCCGATAAGTCCGTAGGGCGGTTTCGATAAGTCCGTAGGGCGGTTTCGATAAGTCCGTAGGGTCTTTTCGATAAGTCCGTATTGTCTTTCCTATAACTCGGAAGGGTCTTTATGATAAAACGGTAGGGTCTTTCCGATAAATCCGTAGGGTCTTTCTGATAAGTTCGTAGGGTCGGTCTTTCCGATAGGTCCGTAGGGTCTTTCCGATAAGTCTGTTGGGTTTTTCCGATAAGTCTGTAGGGTTTTTCTATTAAGTCCGTAGGGTTGGTCTTTCCAAAAAGTCTGTAGGGTTTTTCCATTAAGTCCGTAGGGTTGGTCTTTCCAAAAAGTCGGTAGGGTCTTTCCGATAAGTCCGTAGGGTCTTTCCGATAAGTCCGTAGGGTCTTTACAATAAGTCCGTAGGGTCGGTCTTTTCGATAAGTCCATAGGGTCTTTCCGATAAGTTCGTAGGGTCGGTCTTTCCGATAAGTCCGTAGGGTCTTTTCGATAAGTCCGTAGGGTCTTTCCGATAAGTCCGTAGGGTCTTTCCGATAAGTCCGTAGGGTCTTTCCGATAAGTCTGTTGGGTTTTTCCGATAAGTCTGTAGGGTTTTTCTATTAAGTCCGTAGGGTTGGTCTTTCCAAAAAGTCTGTAGGGTTTTTCCATTAAGTCCGTAGGGTTGGTCTTTCCAAAAGTCGGTAGGGTCTTTCCGATAAGTCCGTAGGGTCTTTCCGATAAGTCCGTAGGGTCTTTACAATAAGTCCGTAGGGTCGGTCTTTTCGATAAGTCCATAGGGTCTTTCCGATAAGTTCGTAGGGTCGGTCTTTCCGATAAGTCCGTAGGGTCTTTTCGATAAGTCCGTAGGGTCTTTCCGATAAGTCCGTAGGGTCTTTCCGATAAGTCCGTAGGGTCTTTCCGATAAGTCCGTAGGGTCTTTCCGATAAGTCCGTAGGGTCTTTCCGATAAGTCCGTAGGGTCTTTCCGATAAGTCCGTAGGGTCTTTTCGATAAGTCCGTAGGGTCTTTCTGGGAAGTTCGTAGGGTCTTTAAGATAAGTCCGTGGGGTCTTTCCGATAAGTTCGTAGGGTTTCTCGAATAAACTCGTCCAAGACGATTACGTTTGTACATACCAACCAACACCCAGTGTTCAATCTTTTCTTTCTTTCTTTATCTCTTTCTATTTATCTCTTACCTACGTGTGCGGTCCATCTTACAGTAAATTTTCTTCGAGATGTTTGGAAAGATCGGTAGAAGGTCTATACGGTTTTTTTCCAATGTGGAAATTTCATCAAAATTTCACTTTGAAGGTTTTATCTGTTTGTTCATTTTCATCTGACCATCTTCATTCATTTTTTTTATCTCAAATGAATACCTTGTCAATTCTATTTTTAGAGGATCCAGTACGTTTGATATTTTTTTCAAAACAATGTCCTTTTTCTTTGTATTTTTTTCTTTATTCTTTCATAAATCATTGACAAAAATAAATAAATAAATAAACTAACTCGAGATAGATTCACCTTTCGTTCATTTACTGGTCACTTCCGCGAGTACGAAAGAACGTGGGGTATGTAAGTCTCCGGTCTCGGCTCACGCAAAAATATTCAGGGCATTACACGAGTACGTGCTTGTACACATGTTTTTCCCCTCCGGCCCCCCCTTCCCTCTCTAATGCGACTAACGCGCGGAAAGTCAATGGAGGAAAAAGAGAAAGAGAATCGTCGAATCGTCGACAGGTTTAAAGAGAGATGGGGGGTACATACGGCGTGCCACTGAGCCAACTTAATAGAAAAAAAAAGAAAAAGAAAAAAAACCTCACTAAGAAGGAAGGATAAGAAGAATGGAAGGTGCCGTAGGCACAAATACAAGAAACCTATGGAAGTTATCTAAGAAATAGAAGAATAAAAATAAGAAAACTGTTGGTGGCACCGTTTAGAACAAGATGCGTTGCTAAGCATCCAACTTAAGAGTGTAATTACCATCACAGATGTGGCTAATTTAGCCGAAGAACTTGGCATTTTCATTTAACTTCCCTCAGTTTAGATACCATCTATTTCTCTTGTTTCTTTCTTTACTCTTTTAAACTTACAATTAGTGATTTGTTTCTTTTTTCTTATTCTTCTTTTCTCTTTACCGATGCGTGCCGTAGATTTCTTCGTCTTCTTTTACAGTTCCACCTTCAAGACCAACCCCTCCCAACCTTCTCTGATCATTCCAATAGAAAACGTTACCTGTTTGATGTATTTTAGAGTTATCTATTTGATATTAAATATAAAAAAAAAAAGAAAATTTACTAGTCGTAAAGATTAGTTCGAATAGAAACGTTAGGTAAGGTTACGTTTTACTTAATAACGAATATAAAAAAATAAATAATTTACGAGTCGTAAAAATTTGTTTAAATAGAAACCTTGGGTTAGGTTTTACTTGATAATAGAAAGAAAAATAGATAATTTACTAATCGTAAAGATTTGTTTAATAAAAACTTCAGGTAAGGTTAGGTTTTACTTCATAACGAATATAAAAAAAAATAATCTACAACTCGTAAACAATTTTGTCAAATAAGTAGTGCATAAAGAAACGATAAAAACATTTTATTGGCCTAACGATACAAGTGAGCGTAAAGAAAATATTAACTGACAGAGAAATAAAGAAGATAATAAATTAGATAAGCTATTTCTACCTTAAACTCAAATCTTCATAGATAAAATTCACAATTGGATATACACTAAACCTTTATTTATTGAATGGAATAAAAATGGGTTTGTCATTTTTAAACTGACATGTGTTTCCTAACTTATTTTAGCTGTGTCAACTAAAACATATCTTTTTTCTGATTGTTTTTTTACACAATGGGGATTCAAAGGACACCCAATGTCCGTTCGGTAAGGGCGTGCCCCTTGTAGCACAAGGAGCAATTACAGGATCGGCAGAGTTCATTGACACCGGTTGGTGGTCCAATTAGCACAGCATCCGATGAACGAAGGAACGAAGGAACGAACTTGGGGTGGTTGAGTGCAATTGCCTTGAGAACCACCATATAAATTTCTTACTACGAACGCAATGTGTGCATATAGGACTCCTGTTTTCTCTCTCACATCAGTCGGATTAACTGTGCACACCCATTGCGAGTTGTGCAACTTTCTTGCTTGTGTTTCACGGATTTCTCATCGCAAGCAAGCACACACTTGCTGAAAGGGTTATTAAACGCCTTCCTTTTAGACTTCTGATCGATGATTGCACCGACGACAGTTACTATCTCGAAACTGCCGGTCCGTGTTAAACGTCGCTTTTGCGGAAATAGTATTATACGGTTAACCGTTTCCCTCTTGGTAAGGTGCATCATCACTTTAAAGATTACTAAATCCAACTCTCAGAAATCCATCTTGTATTCTCATCTTCTGTCCATTTAACAAGTATTACTTTTAATTGTCTTATTTTATTTTTTATTATTTTTAAACACATTTATAATAATTATTAGAATTATTATTATTTATGCAATTCTATAATTCGTTTGATTAAATAATTGTTATACCAAATTGACAATAAATTGTTATTGGGATCCTAACTTTAACAAATTTTTGTTTTAATATAATAAAAAGTATTATTTTTGATTACAAAAGTTGAGAAATTATTTAAAATAATTTGATAAATTACCATTATAAAATAGAATGACGTAACAGATTATCATGTATAGGTTAATAGACTACAGGCCCGACCAAAAAATCGATGGGTCATATGATCCCGCAGAAAACCTGTATTGGACGATAGAAGGGCATAAAATAATAATTTTTAGCACTATGCCGTGACTTGTAAGCTGTCCAAATAAGTGCAGGTGAGAATTAAAGGGGTATTCTGGTCTAGAAGCATGGATTTTAGGTACTTTTTCAAGTGCAATAACAAAAAAACGAATAATATTTTCACTATCTATAATGTTACAAGATATTTATTAATATTTTAAGAATACATGAAAAAAAAATAGTAAAAAAATTCAAAATTGAAAAAGATATAAGCTGATGAAGTGGGGGGTCTCAAAAAATTGGTGCTCGACGGTTGTCACGATTGCAGCTCTTCTAATAATCCGAAATAAAAAAATAAAAAAGATTATTAATTAAGAATACTGCCGCTATCGTCCGAACTAAGAGAATTAAACAAAATTTTTTTTTCACTAAATTACGGCTGTCTGAAAAAAAGATACAATATTTTTACCACTTTTTTTTTACTGTTCCGAATTTTTTCAAAATAGTAGAAATTGAAAATTATTGTAAGAGGTTTGATTAGTACGATAGAGAAATGCATAGAGAAGACTCTTACCAAATTTCAAATAAATCGGTTAAGTAGAACTTGAGATATCATTGCAACCGTGACAAAAAAAACAGTTTCGAGAAAAACGCGTTCAAAGTTTCGCATAATAAGGGTAGGATATAGGAAGCCGCGTCACTAAAACAGCTATATCTCCGAAAATAATTTGAATTTTGAAAAATCTTCTTAAGGACATATTCTTAAAAGGTTAAGCTTTAAAAATATGAAAAAAAAAAATCGATTTTTTCCAATATCTAGACCAGAATACCCCCTTAAAAGGCACAAAATAACCAGGTGCTTTTTTATCAAATGATTTTTTACGGCATTCTTACCACCTATAGATCCATCAAAAATAATAAGAAAACACGTAGTGCCGTTAAAAAATATTAAACCACAAAGTCGGAAAAAATTTTTGATTTTCTGACAAAACCCCGGGACTATTACATCATTTGATTATTTACGGCGTTTGTTTCATACAATTTAAATACCTATTCTAATTGATTATTCCGCAACGCCGTGCAAAAATCATGCAACAAGGGAGAAAAATCCAGGGTTAAAATCCACCTTTTTCCCCGGGTCTGGGGGATGATCTGAAAATCAACGGCACCAGCTTCAGTTTATTTTTTAGCACTCAGAAGTACAAATTAAAAGAATGCCGTTTAAAAATTGTAGTTTTTTGTATAGCCGGGTATAGCCGGATAAGTATGGAAAATCTGCCCCCGTTGCTTTTTGACTCGCACTTGGGGGATCGATTTGGTGTCGAATAAAATTAATTCACCTCAAATTTTAGCTCTTTTACTCAAACGGTTCTCGAGATTTTCAAAAAAACCTGTTTTTTCGATTTTATTTTTATTTTTATAGTAAAATTCAAAGCTAATCAATGACGATTTTTTTTTCTAGTTTTTAGGTGTCCAGGACATGAAAAAAAAGTATGATCGTAATATTTTAACGAAAAGCTGATTTTTGGCGGACGCAAGGAAATTAAAATCTTTTTTTTTTTTAGCTTTTTTGGAATATGTCACTCACCAAAACTCGTCAGAATATGTCTTTTATACTCCTCTACACTCAGGAGTTTTCTTGAATTTTTTGAAGTGGTGAAGCAATATGAAAAAAAATAAAAACTCATTTTTTGTCTAAGATCTCAAGTTTTAACTAACCTATATATTTTTTTTCAGTTAAAAAAAATGTGAAAAAATATTTTTGTACCTAAAATACACTTTGCTAGAAATAAACATAAAGATTATTATAAAACATTTAAGATATATTCCGTCTAACATAATTAGAAGGGTTATTGATTATTGAAAATACACTTAAAGATGGTACTTATATATTTTTTATACGGTTAGATATTATTTTAAATCTTATGCAACAAAAATAAAAATTATAATAAAAGATGTAACTATATTAGTCTTCATCACTGTCTTCATTCACTATGACACTAATTTTTTATAGGATCTCAGCAGGTCTTACAATTTTCGCCAAATATCGAGCGTAAGATAAATAATATATGATAGCAGCAATGTGAGAGCAACATCCAACAGTCCAACATAACACGATAAGTTTTGAAATCTTTTAGCGAAATTTCCGTAAAATATTTCCAAAAAATCTATCAGAAACCTTGCAGGCATCATTCTAAAATATTTTGAAAAAGATTCATAAAAGATTTTACAAAAATATTTTAAAAACATTTCTAAAATATTTTACTGATAGAGTAATCTTTTGCAAGTCTCTTGACACGGACATTTTGACCTTGTAGAAAGATTTTTTAGAAACCTTTTTGAAAGGTTAAAAGCTTTTCGAAAAATGTTTTAGAAAGTTTTTAGAAAGTTTTTATGTTATGTGGCGTGCGTCTACCATTCGCACAATCACAACAATATCGACTTATTCCGGAAATATCGCTCTTATCAGGCTGATATTCAATAAGACAATGATATGTCTTCGAATTAATATGTCAAGATCTGACTTCGAACTTTATGATATTAGGTGTAATTTTTAAATAATGGAATGTGATTATTCCATTTTCATCCATCATCTCAGCTAAATACGATATAGCTTAAGACATTTAGCTTTATAAGAGCTGAAGTTATTATTGCAAAGGGAACTTTTCTTCTGGCCCAACGATTAGTTTCTATCTCCAAGGCTAAAGTATTCTCTTGATTTTTTTTTGAATTCATGGCAGCAATTATTTTTTCTGTAAGATCAAGATCAGAATCAAGTCTTATTCCAAATTCAAAAAAAAATGAGTTTTTAATTTTTTTCATATTGTTCCACCACTTCAAAAAATTCAAGAAAATTCCTGAGTGTAGAGGAGTATAAAAGACATATTCTAACGAGTTTTGGTGAGTGACATATTCCAAAAATGCTAAAAGAAAAAGATTTTAATTTTCTTTCGTCCGCCAAAAATCAGCTTTTCGTTAAAATATTACGATCATACTTTTTTTTCATGTCTTGGACACCTAAGAACTAGAAAAAAAAATCGTCATTGATTAGCTTTGAATTTTACTATAAAAATAAAAATAAAATCGAAAAAACAGGTTTTTTTTGAAAATCTCGAGAACCGTTTGAGTAAAAGAGCTAAAATTTGAGGTGAATTAATTTTATTCGACACCAAATCGATCCCCCAAGTGCGAGTCAAAAAGCCACGGGGGCAGATTTCCCATACTTATCCGGCTATACCCTTTAATAATAACATTGAGTTAATTTAGTAAACAGATTCAATGAAATTTGTTAAATGTTAAATTTGAATAACGAACATTTTGATAATATTGATCTCACGTACTGTAATTCGTATTCTACAAACGGTGCAAAACCACATACAGAGAAAATTAATATTTAATTTTAACATCACCATGCTATTCATACGTTTCGTATTATATTAATTGTTTAGAGTTTTTAGATAAATAATCTACAACAATTATAAGAATAATTTGTGCACGTACGTAATTGCATAAAATGAAAATGCCTTTTAAGATTGCAACTGGTATTTCCTAATAAAGGCCAAAGCTTACAACAATCACATAAACGATTTGAATAAGCTCGTTAGTGATTTTAGTCCAAGGATTTTCTATTTTTAATTGGATCATTTCCAATCATACAAACGACCGACTATTACAATTTTATCTAACAATCAAAAGAAATAAACATCAATATTATTTATTTATTGGAAAAACGTACTGAAAGAACTACAAAGTATTAAGTTTAGCATGAAAATGTATAATACGAAATTAAATGACTGAATATTTTATACATTGCCCGACCTATAAGTCAGGCAATGTATGAAATAACATTTATACAGATAGAATACGTAGAAGTATTTTATATTAAAGAAGAACAGTTTTTAATTTAGCATGTAAATGTATTAGATGAAATTAAATGACTTAAAATTTTATACACATAGAATACATAGAAGTATCTCATATTAAAGAAGAACAGTTCCTAGTTTAGCATGTAAATGTATAATACGAAATTAAATTACTGAACATTTTATACAAATAGAATATATAGAAGTATTTTATATTAAAGAAGAACAGTTCCTAGTTTAGCATGTAAATGTATAATACGAAATTAAATAACTTAACATTTTATACATTGCCCGACCTATAAGTCAGGCAATGTATGAAATAACATTTATGCAAATAATTCTATCTTCTAGGTATTCACATAGAAGTATTTTACATTAAAGAAGAACAGTTTTTGCATCAGGGCTGTATCAGGGTTTCTAGGTGTCCGGATTGCGACTGGGTTACGTCAGAGTTTCTAGGTGTCCTGGTTTCGTCAGGGCTAGGTCCGGGTTTTGTCAGGGCTACGTCCGGGTTACGTCAGAGTTTCTTGGTGTCCGGGTTACGTCAGGACTTCTAGTAGTCCAGGCTTCGTCAGGGTTACGTCAGGGTTTGTAGGTGTTCAGGCTGCATCAGGTTTTCTACTGGGTTTCGTCAGGGTTTTGACAGGGTTTCATCAGAGGTTTTTATGGTTAGCATTGGAAAATGAATGAAACTGACATTGAGAAATGTCAGATAATAATTACGTTCTTTTTACAAACGTCATCTTCTGTCATCAAATTGCAATTATAAATTTTGAAAAGAACTATTTTTTATATATTAAAAGA
The DNA here is from genome assembly GCF_049000335.1 of Polistes dominula. NCBI lineage: Eukaryota > Metazoa > Arthropoda > Insecta > Hymenoptera > Vespidae > Polistes > Polistes dominula. Next base: position 4,071,976 of record NW_028301049.1, on the reverse strand, counting down.
CAGAGAAAATGTTTTTCATAATTAAAACGAAATAAATTTTTTTACGAGGTGTTACCTTGTCAGCCTAAATATTGTCTTTGCATAGGTCATTATATTTTCAATGGTAATTAAGACTATCCATGTTACCTTACTCGTAGTCTAACTTTATGATTAATAATAAATTTGTCTATTCTTATTCAGGTGTATCAGTCGTATGACACATCTCTCTACCTTTTCTTCTTTAAATATTTCTTTAAGTGTTATTTAATCTCATCAGAAATTTCAAGCGTTGTAACGAGAATGATGGTTCATTTGTGTTATTGCAAAATTTATAAAATAATAAGATTTTTAATTAGGTCATATTTTATCCATACAGAAATTGGACTTATTTTCATACATTAAATAAACTTACTCCGTGCATCTAAATTTTTTGATATTTATTTTATATAAAAAAAAAACTAACAGTTTATTATATGTTTTTTAAACTAACAGTAAGTTAAACATTTTTATAATATTTAATACTTTTATTATTATTTTTTTGAAACTAAATTTATTTTATTCCCAATTTATTAATGATTGATAATTTTCTGTATAAATTGATACAAAATATTAATAAAACAAAAAAAAAATAACGAGTAATAAAAATTTGGTGTTGAGATTTGAGGGGGTTTAGGGGGTTAATAAAAGGAACAAACGAACTTGAAAATGTATTGCCAGATATATACTTATCGATGAACACGTGAAACGAGCTTTTCAATTGAAAAAGTCACATGATAAGATTTATCGAATATATCCTCTATAAAAATTTAATTTGGTAATGCTTATCGAACGATAAATCATTCAAATGTCAAAAAGGGAATACCTAACTTGAGCTTCCCTTCATGGAAATTCGTAAAAAAGAATACAGGATATATGCACGTATATACGCGACACGATATTATTTCTCATAACGTTTCTCTTCAAAGCATTCACATACTTTCTTAATTCACAATCATTCCTGATAAATTTTTTAATATAAAACTTTATCAAAAAAATTAGCATGAAATAATTATCACAATTTATTTTTATTTTTAATACGAAGTGTAACCCTTTTTGATCAAACAAGGCCTTGAACTACATACCATAAAAAGAATCATACTTAAATCTTAGCATTAATAAAAAAACTTTGTAACAAACCTTAGAAAAATTTAATTAAAAAATTATTCTAATTTAATAATGTATATAAAGGTACATAATATAAATATTAAATAAATATATAAAAATAATATAAATAGATAATCAAAATAGTTTTATTCTACATTCATTAATTAAATGTAATTAAAATAGTTTTGTATTAATTTTAGGTTAGAATAATTTATTAGGATACAATATAATCAATTTAGTACATAACAGGTTTATGATAAAACTTTTATATATTATTTAACAATAATATATTATATAAATATATTTTAATAATAGAAAAAGATGTGTGTGTTTATTTTAATATTATTTAATTTAATTATTATTTTATCTATTTAATAATAATAAAAATGTGCTCCTGTAAAGATGCAACTCTTTAGACACACTTGAAAATGTTGCTTTTCAGCGCCATCTATTGACCGGTATTTTTTTGCTACCCAAACTGTTTATACACGTTTGTATTATAAGTTGCCTATCTTTAAAACAAAACAAAAATAATTCTATCTCAATAAATGGCGCCTGCAATTAAAACATTTTTAAATGTGTCTGGCGGGTTGCATTCCAACAGGCGTAAAGTTTTTATAAATAATGATAAAAATTGAATTTAAATTTTGTAATTAATATGCTTCGTAGTATACAGTCAAATTTAATAGTTTCGTATTAATCTTTCGTTAGAATATAATCGATTTAGTAAATAACACGTTTCTAAGGGAAAATTTTGAAGTAAACTAGCGAATGGATTACACGTGCTTATACGTCTTTAATCTCGTTGCTTTAGTCTAGTTACGCGTCTAGTCTGGTAACAGTTTGCTTCTCTTCCAAAATCTAAACACCAGGCTTCTACTTACTCGTTTGTACCACCATAGGAACCACCAACATCCTATTAAGAGACAAGCTTAAGTTGCATCAACAACTTTTCCCTTTTATATTTCTTACAAAGTGTGTCAACGAATGACATAAACTATAGTAAATGGAACAACGTCGGTTAAAGAAAAATGATCGAAACGATAAGAAAGAAAATGGATCGTAATCGTTTCACTTTAGAAAATGGCTACTTCTTTCTAAAAAGATCTTCTTGAAAAATTTCATTTTCAATCAAAATAAAATAATATTCATCTATAAGAAATGGATAGATAAGTTTTATCTAACTTATTGGATGATACATTAAAATCACAAATAATCAAATATCAATTTGGTAAATAAATAATCAATTCTTTGAACTGTTCAATCATGTTTTTTTAATAATTTAATGATCATTTTATTATCTCATTATTTTACTTATTTTTCAATAAAAACTTTGTATCTATTAATTTATTTTATTAAACTAAAAGAAGCATCCAATTAGAGGTAACGAAAGTTAGTAATATTTCAAAAGGATTAAAATTACTAAATATATTTTTAACAAGCATGAATCGTGTATCTTCCCTCTAATTAAATAATTAATAATTATTTTAAAAATTACAAATCTTTTTCTAAAAAGTTCGGAAAATTACATTGCATTACGAAAGAAACATTGAAAAAAGAAAAGAAAAAAATTGTCTAACAACAGTAAGAAATTTATATTAGATTCAATACTAAATGAAGCTTAAATACTTACAATTAAATCAGAGTAACATAGAGAAATAGAAATAAAGAAAGAGAAAGTAAAAAGAAAAGAAAAGAAAAGAAAAGAAAAAAGAAATAAAAAAACAGATAATGTATCCTAATAGATCCTACAAAATTAATTGCACCAACCTATTTCAGTTTTTCCTCACAAGAAATATCGTAATGGCTATGAAGAATAAAAAAAAGATAAAAAGAAAAGGTATTGTTTCAAATTTACGAGGGTCTTTCAATCCACGATTTTTGGTCTCCTTTTTCTTTTTTTTTTTGGGTTTCGATCGTTTACCTAATATTCTTCTTTTTTTACTATGTTTCTTTTGAAACAATACGAAAGTTAACTTATAATAATTTTTAATATCAAATGAACGACAATTTAATGTTACTTTTTGCAATCTTTATTTTCATTACGTTTGAATAACAATAAATAATAAATAATAAAATAAAAGGTACTAAAATTGAAATTATTTATCTGCTAACTTATTTACGAAATGACGACGATATTCGGATTAAAACGTAACTATAAACACGTGTATACTAATTACTTTTTTTTCTCTTTCCCTTAGGATAGGAAAAGAAAATTTTATAACGTACTACGTAAAAATTCTTAATCTCTTCTCTTATAAATTATTTAACGAAATTGTATTACGAAATACAAATGAGTGTATATAATACGAAAAAGAAAAGAAAAAAGGAAAAGAAGAAGAAGGAGATGAAAAATAAGAAGAAAATGTTAAGTTCACGCGATAGCGAAAAAGGCAAGCTTTTTATCTAAGAAAGAACTTCTTTAAACATTAGCCGGTAGATTTGACGGCAAATCCGCCGTAACGATGCAATCACGAAAGGAATGAGAAAATAGACGATAAACTTTAAACTCTCTTTCTCTTCCTTTCTCTCATCCTTATTCACTTCAAATTTTTAACTATAAAATATAAATTAATTCTACGCTTATAAAGTTTCAAATGTCGAACACCCCTTTGCAAACCATATAATTCTACTTTTTTTAGTCATACACTAAATTTCTTATTTAAAATATATATATATATATAAGGTGAGTCGGGGAAATATGCCAGTGCGGAGAATATGCCACTTTGCTATATCTCCTATAATTATAAATAGATATCGATAGGAGCAAGATTGAGGTGTCTATTATCTACAGCTGACCATAGAGTCATGTGGGGCAAGTGTGTGCAGCGGGTAAGTGTGCGCAGGTTTATTTTTTATAAAACCGTTGACAGTAGAGTAGGGGAACTGACTGCCTTCAGTAGTCACTACGATGTTGGACAAAAGACTAGAGTCTTGTCTGACAAGGTTACGTAGTTTCAGTTATATTGGTAAGTAAAATTTTTGGTTATAATTCTTACGATTTTTCTTAATTTTTAATTAAAATACTTTTATATTTAAGTTGCTGAAATTAGCATTGATTGTATCCAAGTATGCTCAATTATGTATCTAGTTTTAATAATTACATATTGAAACTTGGTAAAATGACGCAACAATGCTTAATTTTAACCTAATTCTGTACAGGCAATTTGGGTTAAGGGGTTATATACAGTTAGAATTTTCAAAAAATCGATTTTTTTTTAATTTTATTTTCTTAATGTACATATATTTAAGAATACACACAGAAAATTTCATATCGTTCCGGTGAATATTTTCAAAGTTACAAGCTAATTTGAAAAAGCGTTTCAGAGTGCTTGAAGTACAAGGTACAAACTTTAAACGCGTTTTTCTCAAAATGGTGTTATCAAAGTCGGTGACCAACATTACTCGAAAACGGCTAAACCGATTAGTCTCAAATTTTAACACGACCTTTTTAAATATATTTTTAGTAATTAATCGAAGATTTTTTCTCTCCGATAGATATTTTTTTTTTATAAACAATTTAAGGCCGAAATTTCGGTGAAGAATCGATTTTTTTTTTGAGAAACCGCCATTTTGTCAAAAAATTTTATTTTGCTTATTCCTTCGATTAATTACTAGATTTAACATTATTTTAGCGAAATCTGTTTGGTTTTTTAATTTAAGATGATCCAGTTCCGAGATATAGTGGTCACCGCAAAACGTCTTTTTTGAGAGGAGCTCCTGGAGATCAGCTGTAGCTCTTTTTCAAATAAATATTTTTACTAGTACTAAGTCTTAAAATACAGTTAAAAGATACCATAATATGTGTATAAATTTTTGGATCAATAAATTTAAAAGGTTTCTCAGAAAAAATTCTGGAAAATTCACTTTTTTTCGGCCGTCTAACTGTATATAACCCCTTAATTGTGCGCATAAGGTTGTGGGGTAAGAGTACACATATTTAAATGCGTAATTTTACCCCGATAGTGGCAGTTCTTTGTGTATTGACAATTCTTTTTATTTGTTTCAGTTTATTCTTATCAAGTTATATATTATCTAAAAAAACAACAATGCCTCGAAATTATAAGCGAAAGGCTCCTCACAGATCCATTGTTTCTAGTGATCAATTTAATGCTGCTAAGAGATTGATTGCTGAAGGTTTAAGTAAAAGAAAAGCACCGGAACAAATAAATAATAAAATAATAACAATAATACTATGTAATAATTGTCTCGATATAAATTGAGATAGATAGTATTTGTGAAAGTATATATGTAATATATAAATATTAAAAATAAAATAAATAATGGTAAATGTTGATAAAAAATGATATTTATATCATGAAATATAGTTTATTTAAATTTAACAAGCTACCGTTTAAGTTATTATATGTGCGTACACTTACCCGCAGTGTTGCGCACATATACCCCGATATTGGGGTAAGTGTACGCATTCTGACTAAGTTTTATTTTAATTGTTTTCTAAAATTACCATTAAGTAAACTTTATTTCAAGTTATGTAATTGATAAATCAATAAAGTCTTTAAATAAATAAATTTTTTTCAATTTATTTCATACAAATATTATCACTTCATGATAATTAAAAAAAAAAAAAAATGCGCACTCTTGCCCTACATGACTCTACTGCGTAAATACTACAGTATACCGACGTAGTTTTCAGTTGCTTTCTAGACACGGTTGGATTAATTTGCTGAGAATCTAAAATTTTCTGTAACTTTAATGTTTATTTTCTATCATATTTATACGTTTTTCTTAAAAAGAGTTTTCGTATATTATGTAGAATTAACAATATTTCATAACGATACTGATTTTAAAACATTACATGTAAGATTTTTTCTTTTTCTTTTACTTTAACATTTTTTTGTGCATTCGGGGCAAAATGTCACAAAATGAGTTGGGGTAATATATGCCAGTGCAGACTTTTGTCCTGTATGCCACATAAGTTTTTATAGTAAGAAAGGACCGAAATGCGATTGGGTGCAATGTGGCAAATGTGAAAAATGGATGCACGAAACTTGTTGTAAAAGTTAAACTTGTCCTGTATGTAAGTCATAAAATTTGTCAAATTTATTATTGTTATCTCGTTTTTTTTGAAGCTATTTATTATAATTATTAATGTTGTTAATCAAAATGATATTTGTTATACTGTAAAAGTATTAAATTACGAGTTATTTGTGATATTTATATGAAATTAAGTTCTTTTTTGAGTAAGTGGCATATTACCCCTACATGTGGGGAATATGCCACTTTTACCACGCACTAATTTATTGTTATTTATTAATAAATAAATACATATTTAGACAAATGTTATTGTGCATTAAATAAATAGAGGCAATGTTTATTAAATCCACGTATTTAAGTTGATTTAAATTTATTTATGTACATACTTATATATATATATATATATATATTTTTTAGATTGATTTTTTCCTTAGCAGTGGCATATTTCCCAGATTTATTTTACACACATCGAAAAAAGATTTGCATCACCTCAGTTAATACTATTTATTACAGGTACTGAGGTGTGTACTGCAATCTGGATCACAATTTCTGAAAGTCTAACTGTATGATGGTACAACATGCAAATATGTGGATTTCATGAACAATAAAAACAGCTGATATGTTGTTTGTGTTGATCTCTTATTCCATTTGTATGTAAAGGTTCCGGAATTCTTGGAACCAAAGTGATGCAAAACTTGAAACTTAAGAAAATAATCAATTTAGGCAATGTCAATTATTATTATATACGATGGTGGTTCGTATTTGCATTATTTTGGAATGTTTGATTTCCCCTAAATATCCTATAAATAAATTTTAAAAAAAAGTTATGTATATTTTGAATTTTTAATTTTAATTTTAATAATAACACGTTTCCCAGAGTTGCCAAAGTTTTAAATGCAAAATAAATACAATTATTTTTTCATAACTCTTATAAAAATCATAGGTTTGGTAAAAATTGATGAATATGTTTGAAATTTGTTACAGTTGTAGGTTATATTTATTATTCAGAAAAAAAGAAGATATTTTGGTCTCTACCAAATAACTCCCTCTGGAAATAAATATTCTAAAATGATATAAATAAGAGCCACCCTAATACAATATCTAAACTATATATATAGTATTATGTAAAGTATAGATATATATTTTATATAAAAATATATAAAGTATAGATATATGTGTTATTTAAATGTTCTTAACAGTTTCGTTGTGTGTTCTGTAAAATCCATTCATTTTATTCGCGGCTTTAAAAGTTCGAGCTAGCCGAGTTAGAGAAAGACTGGATGACCTTATAGTTATATTACACGAACAGCATGGCTTTATAACCCCCACCCCTTACCTCTCTCTCCCCCCCTAACCTTCTCACTGTTCTCTTTTCTTTTCACTGATTCACTCTCTCACCTTTACCACGACTACCACTACTACTATTACTACTACTACTACTACATTCACCCAACACTTTATCACCCTCGTCTCTCTAGGGAAACTTTTGCAATTAACGTCGTGACAGCTGGAGAATGTTAATTCCGCCAAGTCACCAGTAGCCGTACCATGGATCTCGCCAAATTCCGCGATCCTCGTTTCAAAAGCACCCCCTAGAAGATCACTGCCAGCATACTGTGTGTGTTCCTTATAGGAAAATCTTACTATCCATTTTTAATACTTTTCATCCACTTCCCTGTTTCTATTTGTCCCTATTTCTTCCCATGCTTAGTTATTTTTATTTATTTATTTATTTCATTCTTTACTATCGCAACAACAAATTTCTCTCTTCCCCATCATCTGCCATAACTTTCCTATCAAGAATGTCTTTTACTTGAGACCATGTTTATGTGACAGGAATATAAATAACCGGAATATATATGATATACAACGAATGGGTGTATGGAATTTTATATATTCCGTCTGGGGATGAGATAAAAAATAAGGTACTCATGTTTTAAAGATATGTAATCATTTGAAAAAAAAAGAACTTTAAGTTGAAAACAACTTGTATCAAAATTGAAATTATACTCGATAATAAATTTATTCTAGAAGTTAGTAATATTCCTTATTTCATTATTTAATGTATTCTATCAAATTTTATTTTTATATTACTCGTGGAACGATTTTTAAAAGTTTTGAGTTTGAACAAAAACAACAAAATAATTGTACTTTGTTTTTTTAAATTAAAAATTTGCTTGATACTTTTTTTCAATCCATCTACGTGTTATAAAATTTTAGTGCAATGTAAAAAATTGTACAATAAATAATAATCATTCATAATTGTAACAATTTGTTCATGTTATTTAGTATGAGATAGAATAGACTACAGGCCCGACCAAAAAAATCGATGGGTCATATGATCCCGCAGAAAACCTGTATTGGACGATAGAAGGGCATAAAATAAAATTTAGCACAATGCCGTGACTTGTAAGCTGTCCAACTAAGTGCAGCTGAGAATTAAAAAGCACAAAATAACCGGGTGCTTTTTTATCAAATGATTTTTTACGGCATTATTACCACCTATAGATCCATCGAAAAAAATGAAAAAACACGTAGTGCCGTTAAAAAATAGTAAGTCACAAAGTCGGAAAAAAATTTTGATTTTCTGACAAAACCACGGGTCTATTACATCATTTGATTATTTACGGCGTTTGTTTCATACAATTTAAACACCTATTCTAATTGATTATTCCGCAACGCCGTGCAAAAATCATGCAACAAGAAAGAAAAATCCAGGGTTAAAATCCACTTTTTCCACGGGTCTGGGGGATGATCTAAAAAACAACGGCATCAGTTTCAGTTTATTTTTTAGCACTCAGAAGTACAAATTAAAAGAATGCCGTTTAAAAATTGTGGTTTTTTAAATGTATATCAATTATTAGCTTAATATAATCGTATATTTGATTTTTACAGCTGTAACATCATTTGACTCTGTACGGCAACTTGTTTTTTAACATTATATTGCTAAGTACAATTGTTCTGTATTATTGCCGTTAAAAAAAAACTGTTCTAAAAAAAAAATAGAGAAAACAAAAAATGAAATATTTTCAATTTTTGTAAAAGTTTAAGTTGTCGTACATTAATAACATAAAGCAATTTCTTAAATGTTATTGTTGTTTTGAATAGTATAAGGGTCAATGAATTAAGAAAAAATCATGCTGTTGATTTTAATGCAGACCATATTTTTTTGCAAATAAAAATAACACTACCGTTTTTATGGGTACTTTATTGTCATCTAATACTGTACAACATTAACATATTTTTGAAAGAAACAATTAATAATATGTAAAAATCATTATGCCGTTTATTTAAAATGAAACAGTGTCAATATTATATCTAAAAAATAAAAACTATTAAACTCAGTATTAACATTTTTCAATAATTTTCGATGAAATATACTTCAAACATTGTTATAATTTGTTTATATAGAAAACATTAATTAAAAATAAAAAGTACTACAATTTTATTGAATCATTTCACATATGTTTTATGAGTAAACAATAAAATTGCTGATAGCTGACCTAAACTACACAATTTTTATTGGAAAATATATATATTTTTAATTTTATGACTTGCTTATTTATTATTGAAAGTACAATTGAAAATAACTAGTATTGTTAAACTTAAAAGTTGTTATAAAGAATTTTTTTGTTACGGAATTCCCAGCAAGAAAAAATAAAAGTAAAGTCTATTGCTGTGTATTTGGTTGTACAAACAAAGCTTGTCATGATGAAAAAATTAGGTTTTTTACCTTCACGTAAGTATTTTCAACAATTATTTCTTCTGGTTATTATAAATTGTTAAATCAATAAATTTACTCATGCCTATAATGTTTTTGTGTATTGTTATAGCTATTGATTCAACTCGAACTTATTTAAAAAAAAAAGTATTCTTAGTAAAAAACTTCCTTTAGGATCATCCAAAGAATGTGCTTGTCCTGTAGATCAAATAGATTCTCGAGAAGAAAGAATACGGTAGAAAATCAATTGAATTAGTGACAGTTAATGATATTGCAATACTGCAAACACATATTTACAAATACCACCTAAACCAGCCTTGTATGAACAACTCATTCCAATTATTTGACCATTTCTTAATATTTCACCAGTTATTTCATGTGGATTTCCTTTAATATGTGAAGTTTGTAAACAAAAAGCTAAAATACTTATAATATTACAATCACGACTTGGTACTTGCCCACACTTAATCACATGTCCAGCATTTAATACACTTTCACTACCAACAAAATTTTTATTGCTTGGTTTTGTAATATGTTTATGTAATATACACATACACATACATATACAATATGCGTATATATTATATTGTATGTATACTTCGCGTTCGTATTACCCTAGTGAACACTATATGTACGTATTAAAAATTTAAATTAAAAAATAGACAAGTAATTTAAGAAATAAATTATTCATTTAATAATAAATTATATTTTTTATTTGATTAATATTCATTTTAAAGAAGAGTTCATTTTACGAAGCAAACAACATAAAATGAAAATTATATATATTTATTATTTTTATTACTTTTTTATAAATATGAACTATTATATTTGTACGGCATTGATTTTTTATAGAAAATTTCATTAAATAATAATAAGCTATCTAATTGCCGTACAAAAAAATGTCGTACTAAATATCACCCAAAGGTAGATTCATTTTACACGGATTTTTCTAAAGTTTTTTTCCTCCTACAGACCCTTTGACCAAAAAAAATTTACGGCATGTGGAAAAATGTTATCTATGCATAAAATACTTTCAAAATAAATTAATTTCATGTAGTATTAGATCATCCCCCAGACCCGTGGAAAAAGGTGGATTTTAACCCTGGATTTTTCTTCCTTGTTGCATGATTTTTGCTCGGCGTTGCGGAATAATCAATTAGAATAGGTTTTTAAATTGTATGAAACAAATGCCGTTCATAATTAAATGATGTAATAGACCCGGAGTTTTGTCAGAAAATCAAAAATTTTTTCCGACTTTTTGGCTTATTATTTTTTAATGGCACTACGTGTTTCCTCATTATTTTCGATGGATCTATAGGTGGTAAGAATGCCGTAAAAAATCATTTGATAAAAAAGCACCCGGTTATTTTGTGCTTTTTTATTCTCACCTCCACTCAGTTGGACAGCTTACAAGTCACGGCATAGTGCTAAAAAATATTATTTTATGCCCTTCTATCGTCCAATACAGGTTTCCTGCGGGATCATATGACCCATCGATTTTTTAGGTCGGGCCTGTAGTCTGAATTTAGTATACAATTTTTCTATTCTTGATTTCCTCTTTATGCTGTGCTTCGTAGTAATATGTGTGTGTTTTTGTGTGTAACTGCATACTACGAAACGTGTTTATTAAAAAATTAAACTTCAATTATTATCAGTATTTATAAAAATAATACGCCTGTTGAAATGCAACCCTTCAGACACCCAAACTGTTTATTTAGGTGTGTATTAAGGGTTGCCTGTCTTTAGGGTAGAATAAAAATTCTGTCCCAACAGATAGCTTTCGCAATCAACATTTTTAAGTGTGTCTGGTTGGTTGCATTTCTACAGGCGCTAATTTTTATAATTATTAAATAATTATTTTAAACAAAAATAAAAATAATATTATAATAAAATTATAAAATATATTATCTTTCTTCCGGTACTATGCACTCGTCTCATTCTTTCCCAATTTACTTTTTTGAAAGTTTTACTCTTAATTTGTGTTATTTGCACACCTGTTCTTTATATTTAATTGAAATTTAATTTTAATATTACTATAATAAAATATCTGTTTCCGATACTGTTTTACTTTCTTTTCTTTTTTTCTTTTTCGTTCTCATAGGTTTTCATTTCCTAAAACTATTCCGTTGCTTTACGAAAACGAATCGTCCTAGCAATTTAAATGGTGGCCGTTAGTTGCGGTTAAACAGACGGTCTTAACTCGTTTTGTGGTTTCACAACCATTATCGAAACAACGTTCTCGAGAATCAGAGAACAATCATTTAACTGTTTCCAATAGATTTCATTTCGATGGGAAAATTCTATAAAAGAATAGTTAGACGATACAATCCTTACGTCGAACATGAAAAAGTGTTTATTTTTTATTGTGCTAGTACTATTATTATTATTATTATATTAATATTATTATTATTATTATTATTATTATTATTATTATTATTATTATTATTATCATTATTATTATTATAATTATTATTATTATTATCATTTCCTTTTCCGTATACAACCCCTAGTACTCACACTTTTTTCTTTATACTTTTATTTTTCTTTCGCACAGATACAATGAAACTTTCTATACGTTGCTGGACACAATTGGTACGAGTAATATCTGAGCTCTTTCTTGAAGTACGATACATTTAAGTTTCCGTATAGATCGAAAAGAATCCAACAAAAACGAACGTACGAACCAAAAAAGAATTGTTCTATTGTATGAAACGACCAGTAGAACGTGTATTTCAATGTTTACCGATGTAATGTAGATTTATTTATTGAAAATATACTTTCAACTTATTCGTGATCTAACATTTTCCCAAAAAAATATTACCAAATTTAAATTAAAAAAAAAAAAAAGAATATTAAGATTACAATATCTGATACAAGATAATCGTACGTACATTTTAACAAATATAATAATTAATATAACAATATTATAATAATATCATCTAAAATTACAATTTGATGAGAAAAAAATTAAAAAAAAACTCTTTGGAAAGTAATTATAAAAAATTGTAAAAGAACGTGTTTTAATTCCAGTTGTTCCATTAAAACTAAAAAAAAGGTTTAGTGTATCGTTTGACACGATGGATGAAAGAACCATAAAGTTACAATTCTTCTCTGATAGCCAGAGATATCCTTTAGGAAGCTAGTTCCTTTCTATCGGGTACACGGAGTGAGAAGGTGAAGTAGAATGAGGAAAGAGAAAGATGGTTAATATTTCATCGTGAAAGTTGCAACTACTAGGAGACACAACGAGTCAATTGCACTCCTTCAATGAAACATGGTTTTCTCAGTGTTCCAGGATCATTAATTGCTCCAGTTTCCTTCGTTTTCAAGCGATAAACAGAACGGACAAAACTAGAGAGATAGCTACGATAGTACAAAAAGTACACAAAAAAAATAGATTAGAGTGGTATTGCAAGTATAAGAGAGAAAAAGATAGAGATAGAATGAAAGAAATGACGACACAAAACGAGTAGAAAAAACTCACTCGATTAAAAAGACTTTTCTAATTATATTCGGTCCAATGGGTATTGTACTATGACTCAATTTCTCATAAATGAAATGAATCAAAAAAATAAATTTACTAAAGAGAGAGATAGAAGATAGAAAATAACGAAATTATTATTATTAATTATTATAATAATAATTATTATTATTGTTATTTAATTATTTCTCTCCGATTTTTCGGGCATATTAGCGTGTCGGACTGGCCTTTTGCCAGGTCTGACAGCTTTAATCTTCAGAGTTTAGGAAGGCTCTGGTTATGTTGCATGTTTTTAATATAACCGCCTTTTGTATTTCTTGGTGTATGTTTGGGTCTAGTTGTAGTTTTGTGAGATGTGATTTAAAATTTTTCGTTGTAATTCCTGTTGCTGATATGATGAAAGGGATGATGTGTACCTTTTTTTGTTTCCATATTCTGTGTATTTCATGTGCAATTAATGTGTATTTTTCTATGTTTTCTCTGTATTTCTGTGCAATGTTGATGTCGTTTGGTACTGAGATGTCTAATAGGTATGTTGTTTTATCTTCTTTGTTTGTAAATGTGATGTCCGGTCTGTTGTGTTTTACTGTTTTGTCTGTGTGTAATGTTGTGTCCCAGTATAGTTTTTACTTTTCGTTATCTATTATTGTTGTTGGTGTGTATTTGTAGTATGGTGTTGTAGTGTTCTCCAGTTTGTATTTGTTCACTATTGCTTTATGTATGATTCTTGCTGCGGAGTTGTGTCTTTCCGTATATTCGGTGTTTGCTAGTATTTTACAACCCCCTGTTATGTGTTCTATTGTTTCGGGTACTAATTTGCATTTCCGGCATTTGTCATCTTGTATGTTTATGTCTTTTATTTTGTACTTGAGGTAGTTTTTTGTTGAGATTACCTGATCTTGTATTGCAATTAGGAATCCTTCGGTTTCTGGGAAAAGGTTTCCTTTTTTTTAGCCATTCATATGTGTCGTTTTTGCTTATGTTTTCGTCTGTAGTGGTGTAGTAGTGTTTTCCGTGTTCTTATTTGCATGCGTTTATTTTGCTTTGTGTATGGTCTATGTCGTTATAGTTATCTATGTCTTTATTGCTTGTCGATAGATTTAGTGGTGTGTGGTTTTTGTCGGCTTTCGTTATTGCTTTATGTAGTTGTGTCTCTTTTGTGTGGAAGTATTTACGTAAGTTTTTTATTTGTCTATTGTGTAACGCTTTTATGTCCGTTATTCTCCTACCACCTTCTTCTCTACTTATTGTTAATCTTTCTACACATGATTTCGGGTGTAGTTTTAGTGACTTTGTCATGTGTGTCTTGTTATTCTATTGGTGTCATCTAAGTCTGTGTTTGACCAATTGATGATTCCAAAGGAAAATGTAAGGACTGTTATTGCGTATGTGTTGATTGCTTTGACGAAGTTTTTTGAGTTTAGTTTGGTTTTGAGTATTTTTGTGAGTCTTTGTTTGTATTGTTTTTGTAAGTATTTTTTAATTTCTGTGCGATTTATCTTGGTATTTTTGTTCGAAACCGAGGTATTTGTATGTTTCGTGTTTTTCTAAGTTTTGTAGTGTTTCGTTCTGTAATGTTCTTTGTGTATCGTCTGTGGACCATTGTCCTCTTTCGATATGTGTTGTTTTGCATTTGTCTATTCCGAATTGCATTTTTATGTCGGATGTGAAGTTTTCTGTGATTCTTAAAAGTGTGTTTAATTGTGTTCCTGTTGCTGCATATAGTTTTATGTCGTCTACATACATTAAGTGGTTTATTGTGTACTGCGTTTTTCTGTTATTTCTGATTTGGAATCCATATTTACTATTGTTTAATATTGTGGATAATGGGTTTAGGCACATGTTGAACCATAGGGCACTTAGTGTATCTCCTTGGAAGATGCCCTTTTTAATTTTTATTTCTTCCGTTCTTATGGTATCCGTTGATGTTTTTAGTATGATTCTGGTTCTCCATGTTGACATGGTGTGTTTTAGGAAATGTTGTGTATATTTGTTTATTTTGTATATTTTTAGAATTTCTAAAAGCCATGTATGTGATACTGAGTCAAAGGCATTTTTGTAGTCTATATAGCATGTGTGTAGGTTTCGTTGCTGCTTTTTTGCTTCGTTCATTATTATACTGTCTATGATAAGTTGTTCTTTACATTCTTGGCTATTTCTTCTGCATCCTTTTTGTTCTTCTGAGATTATATTGTTTTTTGTGAGGTGTGTATCGATTTGCCGGCATATTGTACTTGTTATTATTTTATATAGTGTTGGTAGGCACTTAATGGGTCTATAGTTTGCTGGGTTTTCAGTGTTTTGATTTTTGGGTTTAGTGAAAGTGATCTTTTCGGTTAGGAACCTCGGGAGTTCTTGGGGGGTCCTCTATTATCTTATTTATCTGCTGTGTTAGGTATGGATATGTGGTTGTAAATTTCTTGTACTAGAAGTTTTGTATGTGATCTGGTTCTGGATGTTTCCAATTATGTGTGCTGCGTATTGTTTTTTTTAGCTCGTCTCCCGTTATTTTGTATTCGGCTTGTTCTGGCATATCTTCATATTTCTGTTTCTCGTCTGTTATCCATGTTGCGTGTGTGTTGTGTTCTGTTGTGTTTGACCATATCTGTGTCCAGAAAGTGGTTATTTCTTTTTTAGTTGGTTGTATGGGTCCTATTTCTTGTTCTGTGTTTAGTTTTCTGTAGAATGTTCTTTCACTGTTTAAGAATGTTCTGTTTTCGATTTTCCTCTTATATGATTCGTTATATCTTTTGAGTCTTGCTGCATATACGGCAAGTTTTTGTTTGTGCGTGTCCAGCAGCTGGTTGACTGTGTAATTATTATTTATGTCCATGAGTGTGTTGATGTATTTTGTTATGTTTTTTGACGTATTACCTTTTATTGCTTGTGTTAGTCTACCTATGTCTTTCCTTATGGTGTGTATTTTTTGTTCTAGTCGGATTTGCCATTTTGGTTTTTTATGTTTATTTATGGTTTTTTGTTGGTTGTTTGGTGTCTTTTCTGGTATTTTTTGTTTATTCTGTTGTGTTGTTGTGATAGCTGCTGCATATATCATCATGTGTATGTCTTGTATTGTCGTATTTTCGTTTATGTGTTGTGCTAATGCGTTGTTTATGGTGTTTATTAGATGTGTTGTGTCTTTTTTGTATATCAGTTTTGGTATTCTATTTCTTTTAGTAGGGTCGCTGTTTTTCCAGATTATTAAGTTGATTTCTAGTGCTCTTTGGATCTCTATTGTATCGTTTTGATTTGTGTTTTCTTGTATCTGTCTTTCTCGTGTCTCTTGTGTGGTGTTGTTGGCTGTTCCTGTTTGTTGTTGGCTGTGTTTCGTCGCTTATTTCGCGTTCTGGGTTTTGGTGTTGCTGGTCTTGTTCTGTGGGGTGTATGTTCGTTGTGTCTTGGGTTGTTGGTTTGCTTAGTTCGTGTGCTACTGCTTCTTTGATTATTTGTAATTCGCTGGCGAGTATTCTGTTGATTATAAGAATTGTTCGTTTTTGATCTATTATTCTTTGTTCTGTTATGTGTGGTTCTAGTTCTGGGTATCGTGTTGTGAAAAGTCTGCGCATTTCTGTTCTATATCCTGAATCTATCGTTTCTATTTTTGTGGCGGTGTAATAGCAACGCATGATGGTTCTGTTCATTTCATCTGACCATTTTATGCGTTGTTTCTGTTTGCCAGCTTTAGGGGTTGCAGAATGTGTCTGCAAAGCATCCATTGCTGGGTTTGTGGTGTTTTGTATTGAGTGGTGTTGTTCTTGTTTTCTGTTTGTGTTTCTGCTTTCATTATCGGTTTCGGCTGTCTCATTTTCGGGTTGCCCGACAATGTCCCTCCTGTTCGGACTATTGTCACCGATGGTCTGTATGCTGCTGTGCCCAGCATCGGCTCCAGGCATGCCCTGGCGTTCCCAAGGAAGCGGTTTTTTCCGAGGCGTTTTTTACTTCTTGTCTCCATTTTTTGGGGGTTTTTCTTTTAGTCGCCTTATACGACAGGCAGAAAATACCTTGGGTCTATTCTACCCTGGAACCCATACGGGGATAATAATAATAATAATAATAATAATAATAATAATAATAATAATAATAATAATAATAATAATAATAATAATAATAATAATAATAATAATAAAAATTATTATTATTATTATTATTATTATTATATCATTTCTCTCTCAGACTTCGGTCTGGCCTTTTTCTAGAGAAATTTGCGGACTTTATAGTCAAGCATGCTCTCCCTATTTCTTTGTGTTATTGTGTGTTGAGTGTTTTCCTAACAATAGAGCACGTGTCGATAATAATTGATTTCTGTAGCTGTATGTATAAGTTCGGATGTAGTTTGGTTTCACGTATGTACTGGTGTAGAATTTTTGGTATGTGTCCTGTGGTTGATATTACAATAGGTATCGTTTCTACCCTTTTTTAATGCCACATGTCTTTTATCTCCTCAGCCAGCAGTATGCATTTTTCTATTTTTTCTCCTATTTTTTTTTTTTGTATATTTTTTGCGTTTAGTATAGATATTTCTATGAGCTGTGTTGTTTTATTCTTTTTATCTGTAAGTGTTATGTCTGGTTTGTTGTGCGGTATGGTTTTATCTGTAGTGATGCTTCTGTTCCAGTATAGTTTGTACTCTTCGTTTTCTAGTATGGTTTGTAGTGAGTATTTGTATGTGGTTGTGTGTTGTGTGATTAGTCTATGTTTTATGGCAAGTTGTTGGTGTACTATTTTCGCTACATTGTCGTGTCGTCTGGTGTATTCTGTGTTGGCAAGTATTGTGCATCCGCCTATGATGTGTTCTATTGTTTCTATCTGTATTTTACATAATCTGCACTTATTTGTTTTTGTATTCGGGTCTTTAATTATGTGTTTACTGTAATACCTGGTGTTGATTACTTGGACTTGGATGGCTATCATGAAGCCTTCAGTTTCACCATATAGGTTACCTTTTTTTAGCTATGCGTTAGATGCTTGTAGTCCAGTCAAAATAGCCCTAAAATCGGGTTTTTGAGCTATACGGCTGAAAAAATATGAAAATTATCAGAAAAATGCGTACAAAACTGTGGGCAAAGTAAAAAAGTTCTCAACTACCGGGAAAGGGGTGAAAAAAATTAAAAACTACCCCAAAATACGATTTTTGGATTATATGTTGAAAATATCAAAAAAAGTTTCAGAAAAAGTTGTAGAGCACAAAATTTTAGGCCTATCTCTCTCAGACCATTTTTCCCCTAAAACGCACCCTTTCACCCCTACGACGGTTCAAAGTACTCAAAAAATGAAAACTCAATGAAAAATATAAAAATTGGACTTTTTAAATTTTTTTTTTAATTATGTTTAAAAAACTACAAAGAACAATCGTAGGGAAACAAAAAATTTTTTTTTCATCCCTTTTATTAAAAATCAAGGGGTGAAAACGGTTTTTGCTCGATATTTCGCTTAAAACGGGTTATTTAAAGAAAATTTCTTTTTCATATGAATTTTTAATTTATTTTTTAAATTTTGGTGTTGGATTTATATTTATAGATGTAGACCTGTAGAAAATATCCCAATTTAAAGACAGGTAACTACTCCCTTAGTCCTACGCCTTTGTAGAAAGAAACAGAAAATGAAGCTATCTTGCTCTTACTCATTGTGACATAGGTCGCCATGGCACGCATGCGCAAACTCTTAGCTTACATGCGTGCAAGAGAGATAGATAATCTATTGTTGGCTTCATCTCAATGAAAACAGTATAACGCGATAAAACACTTTTTCTTAAATATATTCTCTTTTTCTTATATATTCTCTATAGCTCGAGAGTCTCGCGCGCATCTGTGACAGCATGATAGATTTTTGAAAATATCTCAAAAAGTAAGCAAAATAAAGCGATTTTTTATAAATTATGTTTTGTAGACAATTTTATTTGCTACAAAAAAGGTCCAGTACTAAAATATTTTATCTCCCTTACTTTTCGAGATATATTTAAAAAACTATGATTACTCTCTTACCTAATACTTTTTATAAAGTTTCATCACTGAGACTTTTTTTGATGACTGTTTAAAGTTAGAAGCTTGTAACTAAAAGAGGGCTGAGGTTAATATAGACGGGGATGAAAATAAATTTAAAAAATAAATGTTTTCTGACATTTTTATTTTTATTATTAATGATTAAATAAGTACTAGAGGCTGTCACGTCCTAGTGACGACTAATTTCGAACTTTGCTACGCCAATTGTGCGAGTGTCCTATTTATAAGTGATTTACTAATTACTATTTAGCTATATTCGTACCTTGTAATATTTGTATTCTTAATTTTATTTTATAACCACTTTCATGAACGACCATCGATATTAGCATTCGTTGATCACATGTAGGATTAGCAAAGATGTTTTTCTGTTAGGTAAAAGTATAAAAACTATTATCCTCTGTTATTATGATATGAAGAAGTGAGAGTATTTATAGGATAGAATAAATATGTGTTCTCGTATATATACAAAAGAAAAGAGATGTTTCTAGAAAAAGTAGTAACGACCTTCTTATAAGTATAAATACATATTTTAAGACAAGCGAAGATGTCTTTTTCGGTTAGGTAAAAGTATAAGAAATGCTGTCCTCTGTTGTTACGATATAAAAAAGTGAGAGTATTTCTAGAAAAGAATAAATACATTTTTCACATTAGCATAGAATAAAGGTGTTTTCATATAAATAGATGTAAACAGATATTTCTAGAATAAAGTAAAAACATTCTTCTTACAAGTTTAAATACATATTACTAGTAAAAGGTAAAGATGTTTTTCTTATCAATAAGCGTAAATGATATTTCTAGAATAAGGCACTAGCGTTCTTCTTATAAAATTAAATATACAGGGTGATCAATGAGTTATGGTACAAGCGAAAAGGGGGTTATTCTACATAAAAAAAATAAATCGAAAATATATAAATTACTTTGTAATTTACGTGTCCAATAGAGAAAACGATCTACAGTGAGATCTGTTATAACGAGACATGATCAAGTGGACGCGTACTTTGCGAAAATTCAAAGTCGATTTTCTCGAAAACAAAGCCTAAAACGAACAATTTTTATTCTATATTTTCGACTTATTTTTTTTATGTAGAATAACCCCCTTTTCGCTTGTACCACAACTTATTGATCACCCTGTATATTTCTAGAATAAGTAAAGAGGATTTTCTCACAAACAAATTTAATAGATATTTGTAGCATAAAGACGTTTTTTTTTATAGGTAGAGCTGTAAGAAATGTTTTCGTTGTTGTGGTATGAAGAAATGGGAAAATGTATGAGTGTGTTTGTATGTGTGTTTCTAACGTACGTGATTTTAAACACTTGGATCATGAAATCTGTTGCTACCCGTGATGATGCGAAGTAGGGATTTCAAACGACAATGTAGTTTAAGGTGAAGTACGCGAAAAGGGAAAGAACAAGAAGCGGTATAGAGAGGGGGATTTAGTATATAAGCATGTAACTAATGAAAGCTCATCCCTTATATTCGTCTTTCCTGCAGTGACTAAAATTATTTTTACCGGTCTTTAATTGATTTTGTAGATCAGCTGTATAAGTTTTCATATTAGTTAACTGTTCTTTTTTTTACCATTGATATTGTTTGAAAATTTACAAATTTTATTTATTGACATTAAATATGGCTAATCATCAAAGTCAATATAAGATAAATAATAATTTTGGAAACATTAAAAATAATCGTGCTAAACGTGCTATAATGTCCGAACTCAAACGTAAAGAACAGAGAATTGAGGACTTTTCAATAAAACGTGAATTAGAAATTATTCCTATTGAAGAAACAGAAGGTAATTTGTTTAAGATTAACTTTTTGAATTGTATTACAGTTTGTTAAATGTATGTTTGTACGTCTTGCTAAAATTATCCAATAAAATAGACAAAAATTTTTACTTTTATTGAATAATATATTTTCAAAAAAGGTAACTCAGTGTTAATAGATACTTTTTGAAAAAGAATTCATAATTGAGAAGATTTTAGACTATCCTAAGCTAATGACTGAGTTTTTAAATTATTAATATTCATAAATGTTCGTATTTGACTTATAATATAAATGAACAAGCGATAGAGATAGAGATGAGATTATATTATGGTGTGAATAATAAAATAGACCGTTATAAAGATTAATTGTATTATCTAATTTGTACAAAAAGATAAACTCTATGCATATACAAATTATGCATTGTATTATATTACATTTTATTTTATAATTTTATAGTCTTACTTTTCTGTACTTACTAATTAATTAATTATATTTTTTATTTAGATCTCAAGGATAGCAGATACCGTAAGCTATTAAAATGGAGAGCAGAACGTGATAGACTTAAAAAAATGGAACAGACAAAGAAAATACCTGCTTTCAAAGTAGGCGTAGTCCATCATAATTACTACTCTCCTCCGATAAAAGTTTCTAATGTACTATCTCCTATTAAATTATCTATAAATAGTCAAAAACAAGTTACACAACCTACATTACCATCGAAAAGAATAACCAGAGCTACTGAAAAACGTCTTCTTAGGAAACAAGAGATATTGACTACCGAAGTACCACCAAAACAAAATGTTAAAGAAAAAAAAACAAGAGAAATCTGAAGGAAGAAATAAAAGAAAAAATAACGTTAAAACTGAACAAAAATCTTTTGCACCTGGTAATTATTTTATTAATTTTTTATTTTATTAATTAATTATTAAAAAACTATTCCCACCTTTTGGTGGAAAGGTGGGAGGAGATTGAGAGGGAGGAAAGAAGGCGACAGGAGGTGGAGAGATGGGAGAAGATATTGGAATCGAGATACAACATGTGGTACAAGACGGTGGTAGCAGAGGGTTTGCCAGGATATTGGGTAGAAAAGTGGAGTGAAGAGAGAAAAAGAAGAGTGGCGAGATTTAGATTGGGGAATGAGATGAGGGAAGGGAGATACTGGGAAGAGGAGGAGAAGAAAAAATGTAGGGTGTGTGGTTGGGAGAGAGAGACATGGGAGCACGTGTTGGAGGGCTGCAGTAGAGCGATCGTGGAGGAGGACGGGAGAGGAGTGGAAGAGAGGATCAAGGAAATTTTGGATGAGAGTGGAATGGGGGAGGAGTGGATGAAGAGGATTGGGAGCATGAGAGAGAAGAAGGAGAGGCAAGGAGGGGAAGAAGGGAGGAAGAAGTGGAGGTTTGGAACGGGTGAAGGGGGAGGGGAAGAAGAGGAAGTGAAATAGAGATAACAGCGTAAGATTATGGTGGTTCAATTAATTCATTACACCAAATACAAATGCCTTTAATTTATAGATTCAATAGCAATATACTTAATGATAAATTTGTACATTATATATTATTTTTATACATTTTTATAGAAATGACTAAAAATATATATTTTACTTTTATTATCACCAAAAATAAGTTTTGTTAAAAACAATGAATGTTAAACCATACATTTAATTGAAGATGATAATTTTTAATAACATATTTTCAATGTAATTTTGATTTTTTATGCAAAAGAAACACTAGGCAAAGAAACTGAAAAAGTTCATAAGTAATAAGTTAAAGTTAAGTGTGTACATAAATTTATAAAAAATTATATTATTGATAAGTAAAAGTTTAATGTAAGTCTATAAGTAAAAGTTTAATGTAAGTCTATAAGTAAAAGTTTAATGTAAGTCTATAAGTAAAAGTTTAATGTAAGTCTATAAGTAAAAGAGTATATGTACAAAAGTTATACAATACTGATTATTAAAGTACATGTTTAGTGAAATTTCTCGTGGATCTTCTTACTACTCTAACCGGAGCTGAAATTATTACACAATTATTAAGTATATGTATTTAATAATCAATAATTTAACTTATTACTTACTTTTTGGAGTATCTCATGAAATCAAATCTCTATTGGGTGAAGGAGGTTTTATAGGTGTATTATTATTTTGTAAGAAGCTCAATCTACATTTGCTACATCTAATATACGGTGTCATTGGAAGAGTGAATTTACTTGCTTCACAATCTTCAGCTAAGAAAAGTTATTGTTATTATTTTGTGAACAATACATTAGTTGTTATTTTAAATCATATTATTATTTTATTTTTACCATTAAACTTCACACTTTTTCGAGAGGATCTTCTTAGCTCTTTTTTTGCATTTACTGGTGTGACATAGATTCCTTTTTTTACATTAACTTCCTTTTCTTCAACATTAATTGACTTCTTTCGTGATTTTTATTTTTATTTTAGAGGACTCTTGTTTTCATTTTAATTATTTTCATCCTTTTCATCAATTAAATCCTAAATTAATGATTTGTTAAATAAGTCTTTAAAAAAAAAGCATACTGATATATTGCATCATAAAGAAATTCAATTGCAACTTACTTTAATATTACTTTTTCTACTTCTTGTAGACATTCTGTTTGTAGAGTTTTCCGTTACAATGGTTCTGTTTCTAAGAGTTCTCCTATTAGTTTTATTTTTTGGAGATTTCTCTAATGACATATTTAATATGTTTTGATTCTTAGGTGAAGAAGCATTTTTGTTAAATTGTTTGCATGTCTTATGATTTAGAATAATATTATCTTCTTCGTTAGTTACAGTAGATGAAAGTAATTGCTTATTATTAAATTGTAAATTATTCTCTGAATCTTGAAAAGAATTATCGAATTCAAGTTTCCTTTCAATTTTCATGTTATTATTTACGTATTCATTATTCAAATCGTAACTGTCTATTCTAGCTAATCTAGCAGCTAAACTATCTTCGGCTTCTTCATCAATAGACAGCTCATTCAAGACCACTTGATCATTAAAGTTAACTTTCTGCGTGGATCTTGTTAAATGTATATAATTTATTGGAAAATCATCAGAACGTTTTAAAATGCTTTTACTTGGTGTTTGTTTACAGTTAATATACGATATGGAATCGTCTAATTGAATTTTTGGCGTTTTGTACATTTGGCTTATTTTCATTATGGTCATTGGAGTTTTTACAGCTTTACATGTTTCCGATAAAAGAGTTTCTTTTAATAAACTTTGTCTAGAATTTCTATTTGTAGCAACTACAGATAACTTATCTTTAGAGTCTGTAGATTTCAAATGTTTAATATCACCATTGATCAAGGTATCATCCCTGTTTTCTATATCAATATTATTTACGGAAGTTAAAGATTTATTCGCATCTTGTAATATTTCGGGATTGTTTGTATTATTTTTCATCTTTTGCTTAGCAGCCAAGATAAAAGCTTGGACTGAACTTTTCTTCTTAGGCAAAACTTTCTTCTTTGACACTACTTTTCCTTTAGGTTTAACTTTGGCAACAATTTCTTCTTGTTCTTCTTCCCAGCCTCTAAAACGAAGCTTTTCTAATGCTTCAAATCGTAAATCACAATTTTGAATTTCCCTGTACATCATGTTCCAGAATCCTTGCAAGTCTCTACAAGTAACTAACATTTCTCCTTTACCACTCTCGCAATCAGATACTAGTCTTTGAAATCTTTCAAATTTTTTATTTATTAACAAACGTGTTTGTCCTATAGCTTGATTAATTAGATATTGAGCATCTTCTGTAATATGTGACTCTTTTTGAATATCTGTCCACTTATTGATAAGTTCATTAAGTTTGTCTGTTTCTTTTTTTAATAGGAAAGCAAAATATTGCGCAGTACGTTCTTCATCTTCAATCGATAAGTTAAGAGTTTGCATAACTGTTTCTTTAGTAGGAATACTATCATCTGGAGAACCAATACCACGACGTAATTGTTGTTCCTTTCTAGCATTACTTTTATCTCGACTTGATACTATGTATGGTGAAAAGTATGCTGGATCCTTACATAAATTAGCATTATCCTTTGTTGAAGGAGGTGTTTCTTTACTTGAATTGCTATTTATATTTTTAGGAGATTTGTTTATAACTTTTTCCTTAGAAATTTTTTTGAAAAAGAAGTTTTAATTTTATTATTTGAATTTTCGTGTGTTTCTTTTTCTGTCATGATGAGTAAAATATTGCCAGGCGACAGTATAATTTTTGAATGATTACTATAAAAACATCATTACCTTTTACTAGTAATATGTATTTAACCTTGTAAGAAGAACGTTTTTACTTTATTCTAGAAATATCTGTTTACATCTATTTATATGAAAACACCTTTATTCTATGCTAATATGAAAAATGTATTTATTCTTTTCTAGAAATACTCTCACTTTTTTATATCGTAACAACAGAGGACAGCATTTCTTATACTTTTACCTAACCGAAAAAGACATCTTCGCTTGTCTTAAAATATGTATTTATACTTATAAGAAGGTCGTTACTACTTTTTCTAGAAACATCTCTTTTCTTTTGTATATATACGAGAACACATATTTATTCTATCCTATAAATACTCTCACTTCTTCATATCATAATAACAGAGGATAATAGTTTTTATACTTTTACCTAACAGAAAAACATCTTTGCTAATCCTACATGTGATCAACGAATGCTAATATCGATGGTCGTTCATGAAAGTGGTTATAAAATAAAATTAAGAATACAAATATTACAAGGTACGAATATAGCTAAATAGTAATTAGTAAATCACTTATAAATAGGACACTCGCACAATTGGCATAGCAAAGTTCGAAATTAGTCGTCACTAGGACGTGACAGCCTCTAGTACTTATTTAATCATTAAAAATAAAAATAAAAATGTCAGAAAAAATTTATTTTTTAAATTTATTTTCATCCATGTCTATATTTAACTCAGCCCTCTTTCAGTTACAAGCTTCTAACTTTAAACAGTCATCAAAAAAGTCTCAGTGATGAAACTTTATAAAAAGTATTATGTAAGAGAGTAATCATAGTTTTTTTAATATATCTCGAAAAGTAAGGGAGATAAAATATTTTAGTACTGGACCTTTTTTGTAGCAAATAAAATTGTCTACAAAACATAATTAATAAAAAATCGCTTTATCTCGCTTTTTTTGAGATATTTTCAAAAATGTAAGAAAAGGTGGGAATAGTTTTTTAATTTTTTTAATATATCTCGAAAAGTAAGGGAGATAAAATATTTTAGTACTAACCCTTTTTTGTAGCAAATAAAATTGTCTACAAAACATAATTAATAAAAAATCGCTTTATCTCGCTTACTTTTTGAGATATTTTCAAAAATCCATCATGCTGTCACAAATGCGCGCGAGACTCTCGAGCTATAGAGAATATAGAAGAAAAAGAGAATATATTTAAGAAAAAGTGTTTTATGGCGTTATACTGTTTACATTTAGACGAAGCTAACATAGGTTGTCTATCTCTCTTGCACGCATGTAAGCTAAGAGTTTGCGCATGCGTGCCATGGCGACCTACGTCACAATGAGTAAGAGCAAAATAGCTTCATTTTCTGTTTCTTTCTACAAAGGCGTAGGACTAAGGGAGTAATTACCTGTCTTTAAATTGGGATATTTCCTACAGGTAAATATTTATAAATATAAATTCAACACCAAAATTTAAAAAATAAATTAAAAATTCATATGAAAAAAAAAATTTTTTCAAATAACCCGTTTTAAGCGAAATATCGAGCAAAAACCGTTGTGCTTAAGAAACCGTTGTGCATTAGAAAAGCTAAAACTGTTGTGTGTGCCATTAGTTTTTGTGCAATAATCGATGTCAGAATCTTGTATATTTTAGGTAGGCATGTAATTGGTCGATATTTTGCTGGGTTGGTTGTGTCTGTTGTGTCTTTTGGTATGAGATATGTTATTCCTTGTGTTAGTGTTATTGGTGTTGTGTGTGGTTTACTAATATAGCTGTTGAATAGTTTTGCCAGATGTGTATGCGCTGATGTAAATTTTTTTAACCAATAGTTAGCTATTTTGTTTTTCCCGGGTGCTTTCCAGCTGTGTGTGTTAGCTATTGTTTTGCGTTATTGTTACTTCAGTCATTTGTTTTATTGTGTTGTATTTATTTTGCTCTTTCTGTACCAGTGCGCCTGTTGATTGTGTTGTGTTGCGTTGACCATATATTACTCCAGAACTTTTCTACGTCTGCTATGTTCTGTGGCTGGATGATTATGTCGTTTGTATTCGTTTTCTCTAGCGTTCTGTAAAATTTCTTTTGGTTTGTGATAAATATTGTATTTTGTTTTCTTTTGTTTTCGCTTTTCTTGTAGCGTCTAAGCCGCTTGGCTAGTGCCTGTAATTTTTGTTTCTTTTGGTCCATTTCTTCTATTGCTTGTTGTTTAGTGATCCGTTCCATTTTTTTCTTTTTGTTTCTGCTTGTTATCTTATTATTTATGTATTGTGTTAGCTATCCTACTTCTTTCCTTAACTTCTCTTTTTTTTTTGTAGCCTATGTTGCCATGCTGGTATCATGATTATCGTTTGAGTGTTGGCTTTCTGTGTCTTTTTGGAGTGCATTTTTGTGATTGGTAATGCTCCTGTGTATATAAGCAGTTGAAGCTCTTCCATGATTGTGCTGTCTTTTATTCTATTTTGTACGATTTTGTTGATGTGGTCTATTATGGTGTCAGTGTTCGGGGTGTTTGGTGGCTTTTTTATGAATGGTGTGATGTGTATGTTTGTGTTCTTGCATTCTATGTAGGTTACTTCGTACTGCTCCTCTGTGTCTGCGTATGTGGGTGTTTGTGATTGGTGTTGTGTTTGTACTTCTTTTTGCTGTTGCTGTTCTGTTCTTTTTCTTTCTTATACTTCTGGATCTGGTTCTCTGTTGGTTTGGTAGTGTGTTTCTCTGTTATAGCGTGTATTATCGTATTGCTCCTGTGTTGTTTGTGTACCAGGCTGTTCTAATGTTTCTTTTACTTGTTGTTTGATATTGTCGAGTTCTGGTTGAGGTATTCTGTTGTTTCTAATTATTGTTCTTACCTGATCTGCAAATCTTTGTTCAGTTATGAAACTTAATTCCGGGTATCTGTGTGTGAATTCTTTGTGTAATTGTGTTCTATAGTCAGTTCTGGCTCTCTCTAGTTTTGTGACCTTGTAATTGCAAAGCATGAGGTATCTGTTTATTGCATCCGACCATCTCATTCTCTGTCTTTGTTTCCCTCCTAGAGTTGTAACTGGGAGCATTTCCCGTAAAACATCTCTATTTTGTCTGTTTTCTTCGTCCATTGCACTTTCCCTGTCATTGTTATTATGGTCGAGCTGTTGGTTCCCGCGATGTTCTCGACCGTCACATCTCTCGTTCGAGGCTTGGCTTCTCGTCTTTGGAACCCTCTGGCACACTTGGGGGTGGTTAACCCACCAAGTGGTTTCCCTTTAGTCGCCTCGTACGACACGCAGGGATTACGTTGAGTCTATTCTTCCCCAGTACCCACACCGGGTTTATTATTATTATTATTATTATTATTATTATTATTATTATTATTATTATTATTATTATTATTATTATTATTTTTATTATTATTATTATTAATAATTGACATTTGGAACACGAAAGTTCATTACCGCAACTGATTCTTTTCTTAAATTCTAGAATATGTAAATATAAGTATTTTTTAGTCTTTTTAAAACTCTCGTTAATGTTGCGTTACGGTTATGTCAAAGTTGGATCATGGTAACGCCAAAGTTGGATCAGGGTTTCGTTATAGTCGGATTAGTGTTGCTTCAAAGTTGTATTAGGGTTGCGTCAAAGTTTGTTTAGGGTTTCGTCGAAGTTGGGTCATGGTTACGGAAAAGTTTGATCAGGGTTGCGTCAAAATTGGATCATGGTTACGCCAAAGTTAGATCATTGTTTCGTTAAAGTTGGATCAGGGTTCCGTAAAATTTCGATTATGGTTTTTAAAGTTTGGTCATGGTTTTCTTTAATTAGGTCAGTGTTTTTTAAAGTTCTTTCATGTATTTTTCAAAGTAAATTTAAGGTTTTGTATAGGTTTTTTCAAGGCTTTTCAGTATTTTTTCATGGTTGTGTCAAGGCTTTTCTAAATTATTAATTTTACATCTATCATTACAATACTTATTTGTATGTTTTAATAAACGTATAAATAAGTTTTATTTAAAGGAATTAAGATTTTTATGTAGATTTTAATTTTTAAGCACCTTGATTTCAACCTGAGTAATTTATTGATCGAATAAAAGCATCCGTTTCTTATGTTGATTTTACGAAACATCCCAATCAAATATAAAGTACATGATTTTAATTTTCTTATGATCTGAGCTAACCAAACTTTGAATATTTTACGATTCAGATGATCACGTATCGTTAAATGGAAAAATAGGAAAATTTGGCAAGCTCTGGATAGTAGTTTCAGAATATGTACGTTGTGTTACGATTTTTATTCGTGTCTACGTTTCACTGTTATATTCTAACGAATTTAATGAAATCTCTCGGGTTCAGACTATCTCAAACTGGTTTGATAAAATTTGAAATTTACATTCATATAAATACATGAATTTGAAGCTTTCGTTATTTCTGTATAAAATGATCTTTGTATTTTTTTTTTCTTATCGAGTATCGTACGTGATACGTTAATATATGTTTTTGTATTTTTTTTAAATATAACCAATAATTATTAATCTAACACAGATTCTCCATCTTTTACGCCTAATCATATAATATTATTAATTAAGTTTATTGTATTAACGAACTCATCAGAATATTGTCCATCTTGTTAGGTATTATCATTGATTATAATAAACGCTGTAATGTGATGTTTACAATTTTCACGGCTGACCTAATCGATGATTTATTATTAAATGACATGCAACGTTGCGTGTTTTACTTGATTTTTTTTTAATTTTTATTCTTAATAGTCATCTTCCAAATTACTATGTTAGTAGAAATTGAGAAGATAATATATTACGCGTGCGTACATATGTATCTTCTTTATCCTATCAAAACAAATAAATTAAAGTTAAAAAGAAATAAAAACAAATTTATATTCTTCCAACACACGTTATGTCCAGTCGTATAAATTTAACATGAACGAGAAATGAACTAACCAAAATTATATAATAAATTCTACGTAATATCTCTTCTCTTTGAAAAAAAAAATAAAAAATAATTGAATCAATTTTACTAAAACGGTTAATATCCGGTAATCTATTTGCATCCCTTCCTGTGATTTTTGTTCTTTCTTCTTTTTTTCTTTTTACTCATGAAAAGCTCGAATACGTTTGAATTTAATTGATTTCATTAAATTTCATTTACGTTGGCTACCGGTCGTCATAACGAATAGAACGTTATTTCGAATTATTATCGGAGAATGTTTTAAAACGAGCAACGTGTTCGATTCGTTCGAATAAACGTAAGGAAACTTTGATTATTTCTTTTTCCATTTTCTTTTTCCTTTCTTTCCTTTCTAATTTCCTTGAAGGTCATACGTTTAAAAAAATGTAGCTCGTATATGAAAAAGAGAAAAAAAATTACTATTTTCTTTCTGTCCTTTTCTATTATTTTTTAAAATTAAAATCTCAGTAGTAAACAGTTTATGACTTTTCTATGGTAAGATTGTATTTTTAATTTATAATTTTTAAACTAACGCAAATTTTAAATAAATTCTATGAGATTATAACAACTTGCTAGAATATGCATTTAATTATTATTCATTTTGTCAAACAACGTGCAAGTTAATTCACATCATTTTAGAAAATCAAGTGAATATATTTACGAATATTTATTTCTACATTTTAAATTTTATAATTTTTATGTTACATTGTTAAAAAAATATTTCATGCTAATAAACACAAAATTCATGAACAAACAACAATTGAATTTGCAATCGAATAAAGATTAAAACTACTGACAAATAAATTATTGTATTAAAAAACAGAAGAACGATTCTTCCTAATAAAACAAAAATATTTACGCAAAGAACAAAGTAATTTACGAACTATCTTCTTGAATGTTAGTGTACCGAAACCATCCCCAGAAAAAAGAATGGGAAACGGTAAATAAATTATTGTATGAACCCCATTAGATACCACGATCCCCATTTAGGGATTTGGGAATTGCACTTATTGTGCATAACTGATCTGACCAAAAATTTCCAAAGAAATGAAAGAAAAATTTGCCAGTCAATAGGTTTAAAAAATGAACGAATGGAAGAACGATTTTTCTTAACAAAAAAGAGAGAAAAAATTGAAGAATATATACATACATGAAAGAACGAAACGAAGTTGCGAGTACACGACGCGCGTAATGAAATTGGAATGAGTTGGTAACGCGTATTTACGCGAATCATATCGAGCTCCTGTCACGTACCATTCTTCCTAGTGCAATAACATCTCTGTCAGGATGCAATACGACGAACAATGGAATACTCTCGACGATGTATTGCGTTCGCGAAAACTCACGATTTCGTATGTAGTAAGTATGTGTTTCCTAAGCGTGTTCAGATTATACGTGTATGTATACATATATACATATGTAATTCTGTCTTATATGTATTGGTACATTTAAACTTAGTGTTTCTATGTGTGAGTATGTATGTGAATCTTCATCGGCTTAACTCGTATGCTTTGTATGTATCTGTGTCATGAAGGAAATATGGGTAATGTCGTCCACCATTATACATTCAAAGCATTCATCCGTTAACGGAATTTCCTAGCAGTAAAGTAAGGATTGCATCTGGGGAATGCATGAATGATTTTAATCGGCTAATTAACTACCAAACGATCAAAAAAGACATAACCGAATTTTTTCAGGGTGATAAAAAAAAATGAAACCTTTTTTTTCTTTTATTGTTGTTATGTTAGAAGAAAAAACATTATTAGGGATAAATGGCCAAGTAACCCTGACGAAACTTTGACGAAAAACTAACGTAAACCAAGATGTAACGCAACCCTGAAGTAATAATATGAATCGAGACAAAACTCTGACACAACCGAATTTAATTAGGTTCATGAAATAAAAACTAAGAGAACCCTTTGTTTTCTTCTCCTTCTACTACGTATGGAAAAAAAACAATCATAGGCATCAAAGGACAGGTAACATCGAGGAAACTCTGACAAAATACTAAGGTAGACACTGATGCAACCCTGATATAATCCAGATATAAACAATTACAAAACTCTGACACAATAAACTTTATTTCGGTTCATGAAATAAAACCTGACACAACTCTCTTATTTCTTTTATATTTGTTAAATCAGAAGAAACCACTTTACTGACATAACAGCCCTAGTAACCCTAAAGAAGCTCTGACGAAAAACTAACGTAAACCTTGATACAACCCTGACAAAATACTGATATAAATACTGAAAAAACCCTGACACAACAGAATATAAGTCAGTTCATGAAAAAAACTCTTAGATAACCATTGATAACAATGATAAACATTTTTTTTCTTTTATCCTTGTTATGTCAGAAGGAAAAATATTCATAGGCATCAAAGGCAAGGCAAACTTGACAAAACTTTGACGAAACTCCAACAAAACCATATCGTTATCCCTGACGAAACCCTGATATAGTCCTGACGTAGCCGTGACACAACCTAATCTCATTCGATTTATGAAATAAAAACAAACGCAACTTTTTATTTCTTTTCTTTTTTCCGCAGTTTTTTGTTACTTTAAAAGGACAAACCTTCATAGGCACTAAGATCTGGTAACTTCGCAACTCTGACGAAACTGTGACGAAACTTTGACACAACTGAATTTTATCTTGTTGTAAAGACAAAATTTTTATCTAAGATCGATAATATACGTGTTAAATATTCATATTTATGTATTACGTCTAATCTATACAAACAAATTATAATATTTTAATATTTATTATTTATTGTTAATATGTAAAACGTTTTTTCGCGATATAATTAGAATAAGATCTTTTATTTACGAATGATAAATGTTTATTAAAATTATTACGTCTTGTGTTTTAATAAGAATCCAAAAAAGAAGAATAGTTTTTTAATTTAATAATTCTTATCATTTTAATTTAAAAAAACTAATAATAATATAATTAAACAAGAGATTATAAAAGGAAACAATAATATTTAGTATTCGATAATCATAATAATATTATCTAAAAGATAGATTCAAGTAGATAAAATATATTAGAATTTCTAAGTGTAAATTATAGAAGCACAGATTTTTACCATCCATCATAAAAGTTTTATGTATATATACACACTTTCATGCATATATAGATGTGTAAGAAAAGGTTAACAAAATTACATTATATGAAATTAGGTGCTTCGGTAGAAAATTATGTGTTTCGTATAAGAACAATAACAAGTTTTCTTGAACAGGCTAATATTCTCGTAACTTTCTTGTAAAAAATGTAAAAGAAGAACTCTTCTCGAGTCGTTGTAAGGTAAATCATTTAAAGAGAGAGTGGGAAACAAGAAGACAGGATAAAGTTCAATTTTCAACTTTCACACAAAATTTTACCATATCGTTTCTTCTTTCTTGACCTTTGTCATAATCTTACCTCACAGCAACAAAATATTATTAATATTAATTTATTAACTCTTTGCACTCCTATGTCGAGTGTGACTCGACATCGACTTTTACCTTAAACGATATCATAACTTTGAAAATTACAAAATATAATAATAATGAAAATATAATGGACATTTTATTTAATTTATTACTTCCTTTACAATACATTTAAATTATCATATTTTTCAATTAAAGTAAAATAAAATATTTAAAAGTATTGGAATCTGCTGAAAACAAAATTGAAAGATAATTCGGAATGCAAATAGTCAATAAAAAGAAAAATAGAACAAAATGTTTTATTGGATTTTATTATATTTTATTTTAAACATTTTAAATATTTTTTTATATTTAAATATTATTGCATATTTAGTATTTTATTATATTTATTATATTTATTATATTTTATTAAAAATTCTTCTCGTAGAAAAAAAAATTATTTTTTTCTGTTTAAATTTTTTATATAAACCCTGATTCGCATTCGACATATTTATTATTAATTATTAAACAAATAATATTTACATAATATAATATATAATATATATATTTTTAATAATTAATATATATAAATAATAATATTTATAGAATAATTATTAAATAAATAATAACAAAAAAGGTAATAATAAAATTACAATAATCGGAAAAGGTAATATCGACTGATAGAAAGATAATAAAAATCACTCGAATTTTTATTTATTTCATTCGGATAATTCTCACCCTTGTACAATCGAAAGCCAGTTATAAAAATCACCTACGAGTTATTAATGCAAACATACGACGAGTTTGTGCGAGCGATAATTTACAAGCTAATCGAATCGATAAGAAATATTTAAAAAAAAGAGCAAACGTAAAAATAGAAATAAAAGAAAGAATAAAAAATAAAAAAACGATTAACAGAAAAACAAACGAAACAGGACGCGTCCGAACGGGTATTTTGCAAATATCGAGCTGTCGAAAAGTTAACAATACTTTTTTCTTTTTTTTTTTTATTTTTATTTCGATGCGTGGCAAGTTTTTAGAATGTGGGGTGGGGTGGTGGGTAAGGTAAAACGAAAAAAGCAGAATAAATTCTCGGAGAACAACGAGGATAATTTTTTTTTACTACTGGAACTCAAAAAAAAAACAAGAACGTACAATTCGTACAATCCGCAAGCTCAAGGACAGAACAGGACAGGACAGGATAGAATAGAAAAAAAAGAGGAAAATATGTCATTGTATGTAAACGAATTTTTACACGTTTTGTTAAAAAAAAAATGTTTCCTTTTATTTTTTCCAACGAGAAACCATCCAAAATCACGAAACGTGAATCGATTCCAACTTAGAATTATCGATATCGAACTGTTACAAGATAAATAACAAATATTAAGAGGAGTAATATTTTTGAAAAAATCAATTAATTGTTTAAAATCTTTTAAATGATAATCCAATAAAATAATTACAAGTAAAAAATTGTAAAATCTTTTTCTAAATAGAATTTGTACGATTTCCAGACTGTTTATACAAGCATGGATTAAAGATTGCCTATCTGTAGGGGCAGACAAAATTTTATCCCAACAGATGGCATTCGCACGAAACATTTTCAAATGTGTTGGGCGAGTTGCATTCCTACAGGCGTAATAAATAATAAGAATTTAACTTTAATTTTGTAATTAGTTACGCATATTTTTAGAATAACATTTAGTATATTATATAAAAAGTAAATTTTAAAAGATTTAAATTCGTTTTCAAAATAACCCTGATTCTAAAGAAGTTTTCACTTGAAAATAGTTAATTATAAGAACACTTAATTATATTTAGAATTCAAAGCTAGTAATTTTTCTGTAAATTAATCGTTTAATAATCCTGTAAAAAAGAACACCACTATTTTATATATATAGTATACAATACACGTAGTATCAATTATACTATTCTTAGTTAGTGAAAGATAGGTACGGGACACCCTTTAGCACCTCGTAGTAACTGGAGACTGTAAGTAGAGAACCGTAGAAGCAAACTAGCCAACGTCATCATTCCCTACGTGCTTTTAATCGCACATTCTATGAAAAGAAGTGTTCAGAGATATCTGTAACGTCATCTGCTACTGACAAATGTTAAAGTCAGAAATATTAAACTATCAAACGAATGCAATTCCGTTTATCCATTCATCTTTGATCCTTCATTTTGTTCATTCGTAACGAGGTGTAATATATAACGATTTTTTATCAATGTTACAACATTTATCAACAAGTTTATTTTCTAACAGATATTATACTTCTTCTCTCATCGTTTATGTTACAAAATTCATGAATAATAATATTAAATAAACGCTTGAAAAATTTGCAATTTACATTGCCAGACTTTCCTCGAGTTATTTTTATTATTTTTATCGTTTTAATAATATGCAGTGTGACGTCCCAGAAGGGGATGTCAACGAACAAGAACAATTCCAAAGATAATTTCTTTTGACTCGGTGACGCCACCAGCGTTTACTCGGTCAAAAAAAGATGTGCCCTGTTTTGGGTCAATCTGTAAAGCCAGACTTTACCCGGGATCTGGGCTAAGAGAGAGAGTAACCCACCAAACGAGTAAATGATAGTGTTCTACCCGATGTTACTATTGCTTTAAGAGGTTTAAGATTTCCTGAAGGATGGCCTTTCCTTGGTCGTTTGATCGTCAGACCCCTGAAGCTGCTCGGGTTCCGTAGTGTTAGCGCCGTGTAGGTAGGCAACAGGATTTGTGTATGATGAGGAAATTAATTCAACTTTGCACAAACACTTCGAATTTTACGAAAGTAACAGTATATTACTAAATAAAGTTAAAATTACACAAGATCTTTATTTACAGTAAAGCAAAATAAAGTACTAATATGGCTAAGTTAGAAGTTAAGTTTAGTCGCGAAGAGTAAGTAAACGATAGATGCTGTAAATCGCTAACAACAAAGTAAAGGCTAATTTTAATGCGAACTCTATTGCGGAATATGGTAGACTGCCGGCAGGGAAGAAAACAGTTTTTCCCGACGGGCCCAATCCGAAAGGGTGGGAACACCTCCCACTTGCGCAAAATACCTCCCTCACTACCCACTTTCATTCGGTAAACTGCAAATTTTGGGATATTACATGCTGCTGACTACGATTCCTCGAAATGGAAAAATATAAGTTTCTATCAACTGTGGATTCTGCTAATTTAGAAAAATATCGTTTTTCGTCTAAACAGATATCAGTTACGGTTACCCGTAGATTTTACAAAAAGTTACGCGCGTTCTATCTTTGAAGCGTGATCTCAACTATAGTCAGCAAGAAAGTGGATACTGTAGGACTGCAAAAGTCTACCCATTACTTACTTTATCACGATCATGAAGGATAATGGATCCTTGCCATCACATTTACGTGTGATCAACTAATGCCAATATCGATGGTCGTTCATGAAAGTGGTTATAAGACAAAATTAGGAGTACAAATTTTACAAGGTACAAATATAGCTAAAGAGTAATCGACTAACGACTTGCAAATAGGACACTCGCATAATTGGCGCAGCAAAGTTCGAAATTAGTCGTCACTGGGACGTGACACTGTACACTATAATTATACTCATTTCATTCGTTTCAATTTCATTCATTAGTCAAACTTTAATTAAACATTGATTCATCTTTGAAAATAATTTTAATATTAAAATAAATGAAATTGTTTGAAAATAAAAACATTACATTGTCATAAAAATTTATTAAAATTCTATTAAAAATTTTGTTTATATTAAAAAGAAATAATACTTAAAATATAATATCATGTGTGTAGATCACACGTGTTAAAAGTGAAACCTTTTTAAAATCTTTGCTTCGAGAGAATCAGGAGTAAGATGATTGTAGGGTTTGTTTATTATAAAAAAAAGCACCTTTGCTTATGAGAAATGTGGATAGTCTAGTGGCCAGTTGAAGAACTAACTTATATTTTTAAATGTGTAGATTGAGTTGATATGAGTCTACGCTTCGTAGTATGCAGTTGCACACAAACACACACATATACAACACTTAGTAGCCAGGAGTGGGGATTACGAAGCATCGCAAAAAGAGGAGACCGAGATTATAAAAAACAAATGCATACTGTCTTCTATCTCATTCTCTCTTAGGCTAAATCCAATAGATGTGCATATGTTTGTCTCGTTTTCTCTTTTTAGTAACGTAACCGTTTCATCGCTTCGTTACCGTTACAATGAACTTTCGTTCGCTTTTTTCAAATCATTCCCATTATAAAGAAATTTTCACTTCAAAAATATAATTTCTGTATATAAATAATCACATAAAGACTTAATGATATTGATGTTTCTTTTTTTTTTTTTTTACAACACGTTAAAACTAATGTTGAATGCGTCTGTGAAGAAATCTAAAAGCTTGCGGTGTATTAAATTTGTTCTAACCGAAAGAAATGTGTTTTTTAGATAGTATAGCTTGTCTAATAGACTACAAGCCCGACCTAAAAAATCGATGGGTTATATGATCCCGCAGGAAACCTATATTGGACGATAGAAAGGCATAAAATAATAATTTTTAGCACTATGCCGTGACTTGTAAGCTGTCCAACTGAGTGCAGGTGAGAATAAAAAAGCACAAAATAACTGGGTGCTTTTTTATCAAATGATTATTTACGGCATTCTTACCACCTGTGGATCCATCGAAAATAATGAGAAAATACGTAGTGCCGTTAAAAAATAGTAAGCCACAAAGTCGGAAAAAATTTTTGATTTTCTGACAAAACCCCGGGTCTATTACATCATTTGATTATGAACAGCGTTTGTTTTATACAATTTAAATACCTATTCTAATTGATTATTCCGCAACGCCGGGCAAAATCATGCAACAAGGGAGGAAAATCCAGGGTTAAAATCCACCTTTTTCCACGGGTCTGGGGGATGATCTGATACTACATAAAATAATTTTATTTTAAAAGTATTTTATGCATAGATAATATTTTTCCACATGCCGTAAATTTTTTTTGGTTTAAGGGTCTGTAGGAGGAAAAAAACTTCAGAAAAATCCATGTAAAAAAATGTACTTTTGAGTGATACTTAGTACGACATATTTTTGTACGGCATTAAGATATTTTATTTTTATTTAATGCAATTTTCTATAAAAAATTAATGCCGTACAAATTTAATAATTCATATTCATAAAAAAGTAATAAAAATCGTAAATGTATATAATTTTCATTTTGTTGTTTGCTTCATAAAATGAACTCTCCTTTAAAATAATATTAATCAAATAAAAAATATTAATTATTAAATGAATGGTTTATTTATTAAATTACTTGTCTATTTTTTAATTTACATTTTTAATACATACATATAGTGTTCAGGAGGGTAGTATGAACGCGAAGTATACATACAATATAATATATACGCATATTGTATATGTATGTGTAGGTGTATATTACATAAACATATTACAAAACCAAGCAATAAAAATTTTGTTGGTAGTGAAAGTGTATTAAATGCTGGACATGTGATTAAGTGTGGGCAAGTACCAAGTCGTGATTGTAATATTATAAGTATTTTAGCTTTTTGTTTACAAACTTCACATATTAAAGAAAATCCACATGAAATAACTGGTGGAATATTAGGAAATGGTCAAATATTTGGAATGAGTTGTTCATACAAGGCTGGTTTAAGTGGTATTTGTAAATATATTGTTGCAGTATTGCAATATCATTAACTGTCACTAATTCAATTGATCTTCTACGTATTCTTTCTTCTCGAGAATCTATTTGATCTACAGGACAAGCACATTCTTTGGATGATCCTAAAGGAAGTTTTTTACTAAGAATACTTTTTTTTTTAAATAAGTTCGAGTTGAATCAATAGCTATAACAATACACCAAAACATTATAGGCATGAGTAAATTTATTGATTTAACAATTTATAATAACCAGAAAAAATAATTGTTGAAAATACTTACGTGAAGGTAAAAAACCTAATTTTTTCATCATGACAAGCTCTGTTTGTACAACCAAATACACAGCAATAGACTTTACTTTTATTTTTTCTTGCAGGGAATTCCGTAACAAAAAAATTCTTTATAACAACTTTTTAGTTTAACAATACTAGTTATTTTCAATTGTACTTTCAATAATAAATAAGCAAGTCATAAAATTAAAAATATATATATTTTTTCCAATAAAAATTGTGTAGTTTAAGTCAGCTATCAGCAATTTTATTGTTTACTCATAAAACATATGTGAAATGATTCAATAAAATTGTAGTACTTTTTATTTTTAATTAATGTTTTCTATATAAACAAATTATAACAATGTTTGAAGTATATTTCATCGAAAATTATTGAAAAATGTTAATACTGAGTTTAATAGTTTTTATTTTTTGGATATAATATAGACACTGTTTCATTTTAAATAAACGGCATAATGATTTTTACATATTATTAATTGTTTCTTTCAAAAATATGCTAATGTTGTACAGTATTAGATGACAATAAAGTACCCATAAAAACGGTAGTGTTATTTTTATTTGCCAATAATATGGTCTTCATTAAAATCAACGGCATGATTTTTTCTTAATTCATTGACCCTTATACTATTCAAAACAACAATAACATTTAAGAAATTGCTTTATGTTATTAATGTACGACAACCTAAACTTTTACAAAAAATGAAAAAATTTCATTTTTTGTTTTCTCTATATTTTATTTAGAACAGTTTTTTATTAACGGCAATAATACAGATATAATGTTAAAAAACAAGTTGCCGTACAGAGTCCAATGATGTTACAGCTGTAAAAATCAAATATACGATTATATTAAGTTAATAATTGATATACATTCAAAAAACCACAATTTTTAAACGGCATTCTTTTAATTAGTACTTCTGAGTGCTAATAAATAAACTGAAACTGATGCCGTTGTTTTTCAGATCATCCCCCAGACCCGTGGAAAAAGGTGGATTTTAACCCTGGATTTTTCTCCCTTGTTGCATGATTTTTGCACGGCGTTGCGAAATAATCAATTAGATTAGGTATATAAATTGTATGAAACAAACGCCGTTCATAATCAAATGATGTAATAGACCCGGGGTTTTGTCAGAAAACCAACAATTTTTTCCGACTTTGTGGCTTACTATTTTTTAACGGCACTACGTATTTTCTCATTATTTTCGATGGATCGACAGATGGTAAGAATGCCGTAAACAATCATTTGATAAAAAAGCACCCGGTTATTTTGTGCTTTTTAATTCTCACCTGCACTCAGTTGGATAGCTTACAAGTCACGGCATAGTGCCAAAAATTATTATTTTATGCCTTTCTATCGTCCAATATAGGTTTCCTGCAGGATCATTTGACCCATCGATTTTTAAGGTCGGGCCTGTAGTCTATAAAGAAAATTGCTACGTGCTCTGACAAATCTAAACGTCGCTATTACGAACGCTATTGCTATTACTATTACTACAACACAGTAACAACTACTACTATAAACGTACTGAATTTCTAATATACGTAACCACGTAATAACCCGGTTATTAATAAACGGGACAAACTTCCGAGTAATAATTTTCCGAACGTATCCTTATGAAAATCTCTCTCTCTCTCTGTCTCTTCACTGATATCTTTCTCCCCGCTCCGAATTAAATATTTCAAAGATAAAAAGAATAAAAAAGATTTGATTAAAATAACGAAAGTGTTATCTATAAAAGAATATTACTAAATTTTGCTTTTTATTATATTTACTTTGTTTTTTATTAATCGATTTTACCTGAAGCCAAACCATAGCTTCTTGAATAATTTAACATTGTGTACCAAAGGGATATATATATATATATATTAGGGTGGGTCGAAAAAATGACTTATTTTTTTTTTCAAGTGCCACGCAAAAATGGGTTCCTAGACACCTTAAAAGAATTCTCACCCAATATGAGCTCTTAATTTTAATAGGAAGATCCTCCGCATCGCAGTTTTTTATTTTTTTCACAGTCCAATAGAATAAAATTCATACCTCATTATTTATTGATTGTACAGAAAAATGTTGTTGAAGAATTTTGTAGGAAATTTAATGCTCTA
This sequence comes from Polistes dominula, assembly GCF_049000335.1. NCBI lineage: Eukaryota > Metazoa > Arthropoda > Insecta > Hymenoptera > Vespidae > Polistes > Polistes dominula. The sequence continues at coordinate 4,030,293 of NW_028301049.1, read as the reverse complement.
CAAGAAAGGTATCTTATACTTTTTCCGTAAACCTCACCATTTGAATGATATTGAAGATTTAAATTTGATGATTTTTAGACAAATCTCATTTTTGCTTATGAATTTTATAACTCGACAATAAATGACTATTAAAAAGTGCACAATACAAATTTTTGTAGGAAATTAACTGCTCTATAAAAATGGTATCTTATGTTTTGGCGATTAAATTAAGCGTTCAAAGGATATTCATCATCAAACTTTCATGCGTACTGATTTTTGTCTCTGAATATCTTTTGAAGGCTTAATTTAATCGCCAAAACATAAGACACTATTTTTATAGAGCAGCTAATTTTTTACAAAAATTTGTATTGTGCACCTTTTAATAGTCATCCATTCGAATGATATTGAAGATTTAAATTTGATGATTTTTAGACAAATTTCATTTTTGTTTATGAATTTTATAACTCGACAATAAATGACTATATATATAGAAAATAAATTTTTAAAAAAATTTTTAATATTATAAAATAAAACAACGAAAATAGAAATAGATTTTAAAATCGTTGTAATTCAAAACCCGATGAAACGAAAAAAATACGACCTGAATTGTTCCCTTCTTTTACAGCATCTTCAGGTATTAGTTGTAACACAAAATGAAATACTTGTATTTGTTAACCCATAATAAAAATATGTCACATTCACTGAAAGTGTGAAAAGTGTAAATGAAAAAATATTTATCTACCTGAGTTTCAAAAAAATATATATTATATTTACTTAGGCTAAAAAAAGATATGATATCCTTCCACCGACAAACATTCTACCATTTTTGTTTCTATCTATGGCTATCGCATTTGGCATTCCATTTTTATTGCTTAAATTGGGAAAAATGTACTTTTTATCAGCTATTCTACCCAGAGACCATACCGGTGATCTTTAATATATATGGTAATAATATTATAATAAATAAATCCTACAATTATGTTACTCTTAAAACTGTGCATTCGTTTCATTCTCTTGGAACCTAAATTTTTGAAGGTTTCACTTCTAACACGTGTGATCTGGACACATGATTTTTTTTTTAATACCAAAAATTTTTTTTTGTCCCGTAACGTAAGTGACTACGTTTCGCTATCATAAAGAACTACTGATAGCATGATTGTACTGTATGTAAATTTTGATATTACTGTGTGACCATATATTTGTTTTTATGTCACGCTTATTTGCAGCCGCAGTTCATTTCTTATGTTTATTAGGGTTTTCGCGCTATTAACACTTTACCGACCAGCATTCACGTTTCTGCATTTTTTTTTTTGATAGCACTTTGACCCCCTGTTTTAAACCGCTATGCCTAATAAATGTTTCCTACATGAAATTGCCTATTTTTACTTTACTTCTAGTTTCTTTTAAGCAAACTTAAATAAGGTTAATCAGTTTTTTTGGTATACTCTGTCGTATTACAATTTCAAACATTTTATCCATTTTATTGAATCAATCGCACTTTTAAAACAGATATACAGTTGGTGTAACGGTAAATCAAATTCTCTTTTTTCTACAAGATTTGCCGAATAGTAAAGATTTGGTCTGTATTCGATATATTTCAACAAAAACCCTACTTATGATCGCCTATTATCTCTTTTGCATATGATACCATCCTCATTATTAAAATATTCGGAAGGATTCATTATTGTCATTATGATTGTAATTGTAAGGAAACTGTATAATTAAAAATCACTCATAAACTCCCATAATTATTAATTACATTTATTAAAATAGAGTTGACAAGTGATTTTTAGTTTATTATTTTGATCATAATTGTCCTTAATATTATAATTAATTAGATCTGCCTGTTATGATTAAATGCATGTATCGTCTTGCTTTCCGAAAATTTGAGGATATTCTTCATGTTCTTAAAAACTGGATATTTTTGCGACTTTCTGAAATGAAAAAATTTATTGTTTTTCCAAACACTTTGTGTGCTTTGGAGCGTTTTAAGAGACAAAAACGGAATAGATACTTTACTTTTTTATTGTACTGAAAGTGAAATATGAACTGATGGGTCGATTGTCTTTTAAACTGATTTTTTACATTATAAAAATAAAGGTTTGTATTAAGTGAAAATAGCGTTTAATATAAAAAATCATTTTACAATTATACTTACTATTTTCAATCAAAAAATGCATTCTATAGAATATCTTCAGAATTCCGATAATAAGCTTTGCTTAATGGAATCAAATAAGAACAAGTGAAAAGCATAGTAATTATAAACACTAAAAATATTATTGTTAAAAGCCTGTATTTTTGTGATTGTTCTGTAACAAAAAAACAAAATTAGTATTAAAAAAAAACTCTTTGAAATACATATATAATTGCAGGTAATTAAAAAAAGAGAACATATTATATTGATTTAGAACATTTAGATTTGTATCAGAAAGACATTCGATTATTATGTCTATTATGTATTGGTTGCCCACACACATACATACATACACACACACACACACACAAAAGTTGATATCTTTCATAATATGATATATTAAAACAAGGTAGATAAAATATGCACTTGAACTATGTTAACACATTGAACTTCGGTCATATTTTATTGTAGGATTCTGCTTTTTACTATATATAAGCATGTTTTAAATGTTGAAGTATATTTTTCTTATAAATGTTGATTTTTTTCTGTCCATATATAAATTCTTAGAATCCATAGATATTGTTCTGTTCAAAATCAAACTAATAATCACTCTGTAAAAACTAATTTAAAAATCATTATCTGTTTCTTCGTAAGAGACAAACAATGTGAGGAGTGCCAGCGTTCAATGCGTTCATTTTTTTTATCATTTTTGTGTGTGTTTTAATTTCTAAGAAATATGTTAAGAGTATATGTATGTGGGGTGTGAGAGTGTGAAGAGAAATAAACCAGATACCAGAAGCAGAAATTATCGAAGATTTGGAAAAGATATAAATAAAAGAAATCAAAGAAGACATACCAGTGATAGATGAAAGTGAGCTTGAAAAACTTGTAGTAACTGCAGTAGTATTTTCAGGAGAAGTATAAACTCCGTTTGAAGTGGAACCTAGAGAAAAAATCAAAGAAGAAGAGATTAAAAAGGACGAAATAATGATGATACACGAAAAAAAGATAATAGAAGAATCATTTGACATTCTAATTAAAGAATCTCCAATAGATTATGACTTTAACGGATAACATCATCGAGACGATCGATTGAAGTTAACAGATGTAAGTGTAAGAAAGCGATTGTATATAATGAAGGCGATTTAGTGGCGAAAAGACGCACACAATTCGGTAAATGATTAAAGATACATAAGATATTTTTAGAACCGTATAAGATATCTAAATTTAAAGAGAAGAATAGATATGAAGTGATTCGTGAGGGTGAAGGTAAAGGACCAAAGGTACTTACCACAACGGTAATGAAACCGTAATGAATTATGAAACCGTTTGAAGAGTTTTCTTCGGGGACCGAAGAAATAGCAGAATGGCCGAGTGTGGGGTGTTAGAGTGTGAAGAGTGTGAGAGGTGTGAGTGAGAACAGTTAGGCATAAGTGAGCCAAAGAGTATCGTGTGCAATCAGATAAAAGATGAACAAATAAGAAATAAACAGCCGAATAGCATCAGCGAGAGCGTCGTCCAAAGAAGGAAATCAAAGAAAAGCGAGCGAGATTTGGTCATCGTTTAGCGGCTAAAGAGAAAAGACGTTTTATTATACCATTAATTATTTCGTATACTTATTTCTTTATATTAAATATTGCATATCCGTGAATAGAGTTTTTTTCTTTCTATGTCAACCTTTGACAACATCGCGAAATTCCTTCCTTTTCTTTGATTAGATATCCGTTCTGAAGACTAACAGGAGAAGGAGAATCTCACTTGTATATATAGTTTTTACTTACCCATTGCGCGTATCCTCTATACGAATACAAAGTTGTAATAATTATAAAATTTTTTTTATTATAATAAAATAGATCTATTTAAAGAGAGAAAAATAAAACAATTAGATACTCGTTACACGAGAGAGTAAAATATACTGAAAGAGAAACTGGTGAAAAGGGCGCTTATATGGGTCTCGGTATATGATAAGAAAAGGGCAAAGGTACGAACTTATGATTCAAAGTAAATTGTTTTGTCTTTTAATTGTTTATAAACTTAAAAATTACATATATCTCAAATGACTAATAAAAATTTCCGAAAGTTAGCCTTATTTATATATATAGATATCTAACGAACAAAGGTAAAAAGGGTCAGGGTATAATAGTATGGAAGAGTTTTTCTATAGATATAGAATCAGTGGTGACTCATTGAATACAACCCTGAAGATGTTTTCACTTTTTAAATAGATGTATTCATTTGATATAAAATGTATTGGGATCTCTAGCAGGGGCGGGGCTTACCCTAGCGGGAAAAATATGAACTAGAGACTGGATGGTGCTGTGCATTACTTCCATAACTAAAATAGAGAACAACGTGTATAACATTATTATTTATATGTTATTTTTTATTACTTATTATTTATATTATTATTATAATTTTTTTATAATTAAACTGAATAAAATGAAACTTACAATGCAAGAAATTTTTAAATTTGCTTGCACAAAACCAAGCAATAAAAATTTTGTTGGTGGTGAAAGTGTGTTAAATGCTGGACATGTGATTAAATGTGGGCAAGTACCAAGCAGTGATTGTAATATTATAAGTATTTTAGCTTTTTGTTTACAAACTTCACATATTAAAGGAAATCCACATGAAATAACTGGTGAAATATTAAGAAATGGTCAAATAATTGGAATGAGTTGTTCATACAAGGCTGGTTTAGGTGTATTTGTAAATATGTGTTTGCAGTATTGCAATATCATTAACTGTCACTAATTCAATTGATCTTCTACGTATTCTTTTTTCTCGAGAATCTATTTGATCTACAGGACAAGCACATTCTTTGGATGATCCTAAAGGAAGTTTTTTACTAAGAATACTTTTTTTTAAATAAGTTCGAGTTGAATCAATAGCTATAACAATACACCAAAACATTATAGGCATGAGTAAATTTATTGATTTAACAATTTATAATAACCAGAAAAAATAATTGTTGAAAATACTCACGTGAAGCTAAAAAATCATCTTTAACCCTTTCGCTACTACGAGCGACTATAGTCGCTCTCCATGTGATGCCACTCAGGTACTACGGGCGACTATAGTCGCTTTCCATATGATGCCGCTCAGGTACTACGGGCGACTATAGTCGCTCTCGCTGAAGATGTCGCGTAATTGTATATGTTCGGTACTAAACCATGTGTATACGATAACTTATATTCAATTATTTCTTCAAATATTAAATTTCATTTGAAGAAAACCATATAGGCAGCAGGTATAAGGTACTGTCTACCTAAAACATTAAGAAATTCCGAAGGGCCATAAATTGCCAAACTATCTCAATAATCAAAGAAACATATGGTGCAATAAAAACCCGTCATTTCGTGTCGTTCCCTTTGAAGGTTTCTGATTCTTATCTAAGCATGTACGATATCATAAAAGGAAATAACATTCTAGATCACGATTCTCTATGCATTGTGTCCCTTTCCCAAAACATAAGATTTTCCTTCGGGAGATACTGGTAGGTAGACCCTCCTACTATTGGTTAATCAATTGCCTTTAACCCCTTTCTTTTCCATCATTTGTTTGTCATCATTTGTTTTTTACGGGCTTCAATAATAAACCAAATGCCTCGATCATCAGTCTTACGACACTGGCTCGAACGTTGCGTGCACCGTACACTGTTTCGGTGTAGCGCGCCGTACAGCGGGAGTACCTCGGCGGAGATCCGTCCCGTAGCGAAAGGGTTAATAAAATGGAGTGAACAGACTTTCATATTGGGAGTTATACTTTTTCCAATTTTTAGCGCTCGTACCCAAGCTATATGTCTATCAATTATTTCTTTATCACCAAATTTGTTTATTTCATAAACTTATTGTTGTTTACGAGGGGGAATTTGAAAAAACCTAATTTTTTCATCACGACAAGCTATGCTTGTACAACCAAATACACAGCAATACACTTTACTTGCATTTTTTTTGCTGGGTACTCACTCTATAACAAAAAAAAATTCTTTGCAACAACTTTTTAGTTTTACGATACTAGTTATTTTTAATTCTACTTTCAATAATATCTTTCTAAAGATATCCAACCAACAACTCCTAAAAGCAGTATGGAGAAAAGAAAAAAATTTCATAGATTAGCGTACGCGGATATTTTTGACTTGGTTAAGAAAAAAATAATAAAAAACAAAGAATGCTGCTTATTACAGTTTATCACAGATTTTTACAATGAAGTTCTTGAAAAATTTTATGTTCGAGAATTTAAATGTTACAATGTGAAATATACCAATCAACATCTTAACATCTTTTAGAAAAACTAACAGCAACTTTTGGCAAAAAAATTCAAGTCATTGTCATGAGAAAAAAAAAGGTTAATTGCTCCTACCGATGGCTGCGTTATTACTAATGAAACTTTTTCAAATTTATATGATACTGAAATGATATCTCGCGCTGTTTTGATGTTAAGAAAGAAAATGTTGTTATTAAAAAAAAAACACTTCCACGTAATTTAAAAGTCACCTATATTATCGAAGGGGAATGTGAAATCCCAAAAGATCTGACGGATTTCATGCTTCATCTTTTATGTGGCATTGACTCAAGATCAAAGAAAAGTTATGCCAATTTGCGTAAAGTAGATTCTTTTTCTCAAGATTTAATTTACGCGATACACAACGGAAAAATCAAAACATCTAAACATATGACTTTAGGAATTACATTTAAAAGTATAACAAGTAGTCGTAAAGTCGTTGATCTTCTAAATAAGTACGGTCATTGCTGTAGTTACAATATCATTGAAGAACTTGAGACAGAAATTACTGCTACTATTAGGTTGGTGCGTATGAAATGTCGGATTCTTAAGTGATTGTATAAAACTGCATATCTTTCTTCAAAAGCTGTTTATTCAATCAAAGTATGCTCCATTCGCTTCAATACACTTCTCCCAACGAGATTTTAAAGCGTAGATGCCTGTCTTAAAAAAATTTTGGTCTTTAGAATTAATAAACTCTGATATCGAGTTTTTTAGACTGTCTTCATTTTCATAGTGTTTGCCCTTAAAAACAGCTCTAAATGCTTGAAAAAATGAAAATCGGTCGGCGAGAGATCCGGTGAATATGGTGGATGCTGCAAAACTTCATATTCCAGTTCGTTCAGTTTCGCAATTGTTTTGTGCGATGTATGCGGCCGAGCGTTGTCATGGAGCAGTAGCGGGCCATGCCGATTCACAAGCGATGGGCGTAAAATTTTTAACTTATCGTGCATCTCATCAATGTACTGGCAGTACTTTTCGGCCGTAATTGTCTCCCCAGGTCGAAGGAACGAATAATGGATTACCCCAGCCGCGTTCCACCAAACTGTGATCAAAATCTTCCGTGGATGAAGCGATGGCCTTGGAGTATGGGCACAAACCTCATCCTTCTCAATCCACCGAGCACACCTCTTTCTATTGTCATAAAGAACCCATTTTTCGTCACACGTAATGATCCGATCGAAAAATGGCTTTCGGTGAAATCGGGTTAGCAATGATGAGCATACGTTTAACCGATCCAGCTTATTTCGCTCTGTCAGTGCGTGCGGTACCCACTTGTCCATCTTCTTAACCTTGCCAATCTCAGAAAGGTGTCTCAATATCGTTGTATGGTCAACTTTCATCCTGATAGCAAGTTCCCTCGTGGATACGGCTGGATCCGCTTCCACTAGAGCCTTCAGGTCATCATTCTTCACAGACGTTTTGGGTCTTCCGCGCGGCTCATTTTGCAGTGAAAAATCGCCAGTCCGAAATTTTTCGAACCAACGCTGCACTTTCCGATCGTTAACCGTATTCTCCCCAAACGCTTGGTTTATGTTGCGTGCAGCTTTTGCAGCACTATTACCAAGTTTGTACTCATATAAGAAAATGACGCGAATGTCGGCAGAATTCATATCGACAATAAACTCAAAAGAAATAACAAAAGGGAAGACCTTCGAGAAAACCTATTTTGCTGAAATGAGTCTCTGGCAATGGACAATACGACTATGAATGAGGTTATGCCAAAGACAAAAGTATAACGAAAACAGGGAGACAAACGTCCGCATGTAAAGAGAATCCGACATTTCATACGCACCAACCTAATACATGTAGTGTATCTAATATATCTCCCGAAAATACGATACTAGCTCTAAAACGTTTTACAGGAGTTGCATATAATAAATATGACCGTTTTGTTGAGACGTCGAGTGGCAAAGACACGTTGCATGATACAGTCGGTATTTTATATCAAAATATTGAAGATACTAATATCATTAACCTGAATCACAAACGCGATAGTACAAACAATTCGGAACAACCTGCTGAATTTGTAATTATATTATACTTGACCTTTTTAACTGTTTTTAATAAAGATAATAAAATTCTTGCAAAATTCTGTTAAAATTTAAATTAAAAGTTAAATACATGTATGAATTTTACTGAATTGACTCCTGACATTTTAATAATACGTTCTTTGTACCTCTATAAATATTCAGGTAAATCGTCAGAAATGGCTTGAGTCATATACGGGGTGAAAACTGGAGACGCGAGGTAATGGGCATTACAATCGGCGAAACCGCTGCTCAGTATGCCAGCAAACGAGACAACGAGCGCGTTGTCAAAGAAAATCGCCGCTCGTCTGAAGCTTTCAAGGAAAACAGAGCAAAAAAAAGACAAGCTAGACTTGAAGAACATTATCTTCTGGAGCAGTCAGAAGGCATAGTGTATGGTTCAGGAATCGCTGATTAAGCGTAAGTTAACGTTTTTCGTTGTTTTTTACTTAAAAAAACTTTAAATGCGTTTTACTCGGAATCACGTTTTTATACCGCGTATTTATAAAATCTCCAAAACTAGCTATTCGACTCGTCTGAAACTTTTACCCCATAATCTATACACATATATCAACCGCTGGTAGCAGATGTATAAAAAAATTTCGTTTTTACTATTTTTTTTTTTTGCAAAAAATAAGAAAAAAAATCATGTGTGCAGATCACATGTGTTAGAAGTGAAACCTTCAAAAATCTAAGTTTCGAGAGAATGAAATGAATGGACAGTTTTAAGAGTAAGATAATTGTAGGATTTATGTATTATAATATTATTACTATATATAATAAAGGTCACCGGTATGGTCTCTGGGTGGAACAACTGATAAAAAGTGCACTTTTCACAATTCAAGCAATAAAAACCGAATGCTAAATGCGATAGTTATAAATAGTCACCAAAATGTTAGGATGTTTATCAAAGGAAATATAATTCGTTAGAAATTAGGCAATTATAAATAATCCTTTTTTTAAAACTAAGGTATAAAATTTTTTTTGCTAGTATGGTTTTCTATTTCCTGTTTTCATCTACATTCTTGCGCAATTTAACAAACATTTTAGGATAGACAAAATAAAGACGTTACAAAAAACATATGGAAAATACTACCTTAAGGGGGTATTCTACTTTAGTCGCTCGAAAAAATAGGTATTTTTGTCAATTTTTTATTAGAAAACTAAGAAAGATATTGATGTAGGGTTTGTTGTGCTTAATAAATATACTCTTAAAGTACATTAAAAAATTTTTTTTTATTTATTTTTTACGCTCTATATACATTGGAAAGGCCCTTGAACTGATCGCCTAAAAATAGTCTAGCCTTTGCACTGTTGTAAAAATCTGGACATCGGATTATCTGAAATGAAAAACTCGAATAGTTTTATATTCACAAAGACTACAGCAAGCGGTGGTAGCAGATTTTTTCATTTACATGCAAAAATAACAAAATGGCGTTAGTTGAAAAAAAAATTATCAAAAAAATCTCTTTTTTTTTCTCATTTCTTGCCAAAAAAAAATAGTTAAAATGACAATTTTTTTATAAATCTGCTACCACCGGTTGATATATGTGTATAGATTATGTGGTAAAAATTTCAGACGAATCGAATAGCTAGTTTTGGAGATTTTTACAACACGCGGTTCAAAAATGTGATTCCGAGAAAAACGCATTTGAAGTTTTTTTAAGTACTTTTTTTACCCGCGCACGGGTAGATTCGTGGGACGAAAAAGTACAGTTAGGATGCTCTGATCGTTTTGAAATTTTCAGAGAGTATTCTTAAATATATTTACTTACGAATAATCGAAAAAAAAAAATTTGAAAAAAAAAAAATTACAAAGTAGAATACCCCCTTAAGGAAAACCTAACTGGCGCCCAACAATAGAAATTCTAATTTTATTAATAAATTTTATTATTGCTTAGACCTAGAGCTACGGCAGACACTTTACCCTGCCCTGACTAGGTTAAGGATAAAATATCAGCATAAAAACTAATTTCATTTATTCTATGCGAACTTCAATCTTGTGTAATGTGAGGACGCCCAATCTTCTGAATTTTTATTAGATTTTCTATAAACTCGTTAATATTGTAACTTTTCAAAATTTTTCCATGTATTTTAACCCATTTGCATCATAAGCGTATGTATATGTTACGTTCAATTTTCTGGTCACTATCACCAGAGCGTATATATACGCACTACGTTCGGCAGTGAATCCAAATATTTAATTTATGAAATAACACACTCCCTAACAGTATAAGATCACGAAGAGAATCACCGATACTAATAACTGTTACACTGCTTGGATGGAATGATGATTTGTTATTTTGCTTCTTTTTGTTATATCCTATTTTTTTTTATTTTTATACATTTTACACCTAAAAACAAAATAAAAGTTTTTTGGTGATTTGGGAATTTTTTTTCATATTTCCATATGATGCAAATAGATTAAAAATGCTACATCAGCGTCCAAACCTTATTTCGTATTCCTCGAATATACTTGTGCAACCAATACTATCAACTAAAACTTTATTAGCATATTCGAGCTACTCATTATTACTGCTTCTTATTAACTTTATTAAATAAATTCAATAAGGTAATTCAAATGCTATTACGTATATTCGATTGTAAAAAATCTTATACTTTAAAAAATGTTTCCACAGGTTATTTACATAAGCAATGACGTCCATTCATGTTTATGTAGGTAAAAAAATTTCCTATAGAGTCTATAGCGTAATCGTTTCCAGAGACCATGTTGATGACGATTAAGATTAATTAATATTTATTATATGTCCAAGTTCCAAGCAATAACATCTACCTTTTGAAGATCTATTAAATATCTAAAATCGACGTAAAATCCTGTACGTTATATATACGTATATCATGAAATACTTTTCTCAAATAAATATAATTTATATAAATCAGTAGTATTATTCGCGTAAAAATTTTAAACAAATATGAAATTAGAATGTAGTAGTAGAAACTGGAACATTTGGAAGACTTCTAAAGATTGACAATATCAATGTCCGCCAAAGTATATTCCTGTGACCATAATTCCCTCAAAAATCTTGATTTAACCGCATTTTTAGTATCTGGTTACTCTGTAAGACGTACTTTCGTACGTTCTTTTCTTTATGGTACACTTCTATACATTGTCGTTAAATAATGTTACACGTATTTGCGATCAATAAGATATAAATCTTATAAAAATATAAATAATAATATCGTAAAATAATCGATATAAAGATTAAATGATAATATAAATTATATAATAATAAAATAAATTGACTCCTCGTCGATTCAAACAGATACAATATTTTTTCCGTTGTCATGTACGAAATAATCTATTAATTCATGGCTTACAACGATTACTGATGCATCTGTGTAGAGTAGAGTAGAGTAGAGTTGTTGTAAAAACGGCGAAATGTTCGTGTTCTACTTATTCTTGTAAGTTTATTTTTAACAAAATAAACAATTAAAAAGTACCCCTTTAATGCCAGATTCGTTTCTTCTTTTGCATAATTTGTCTACTTTAAGGTCTTTTAAGTCATCCACACACGTCTAAGTCAGCTGCGTTGGACAACGAGAAAACGAAAAATCTTACACGTGACGGACAAAATGTTTCGATATACTTATAAAATACTTTTATAACTTTGTAATACTTCAGCGAAAAATTTTACAAATTTTTTTTTGTTCCTTGTAGATCGAATGTTTCGATTTACGAGTTGGGCCATCGAAATAGTTTCTTAAGCAAGTTGTACACTTTATCGCGTACAATGATCGTTACTATAAGTTCACGACACCATTTATAATGACCCAGTTTTTATGATCTAAGGATGACATATGGAGTCAGGTTCTATGAATAAATTTTTGAATAAAAATCTTCAATTAAAATAAGAGATTTATAGTATCTTCAAGTGACAATAACTAACGGCTAACGGAAAAAGAAAGAAACCAAGTAATTTTGTTGTAATTTACCTAAATAATAGTCATTATTATCAAAAAAATTATCTCGTGAATAGCAATTCATGTTTATCTATCTAGCACAGATCTAATAATCCTACCGATAATAACAATAAAAAAGGACACGATTAAAATAACGATTTCGCCACAAATAACATTACTTTCATTTAAATTGACATAGTTATTATCCTCAGTTGTATGTTTCCCATTGTTTTTTTCAAAAAACTAATATTAGATTTGTAGTCAACTACTCCAAAAAAAATTCATATACTAGTTTTCCAAAATATTAAACTATATTGTGATTTTTTGGCAACATATTATAAATTTGGGACTACTGTACGCTGTCTAAATTGCTGGTTTACTTCGAGAGTATACCCTGGTCAAAAAAGTTATAGTTTACAATAAAAAATTTCTATGAGACGGTGTAAAATTTAGAATAATGCAACTATCCTTGTTATTGTAAAATGAACATTCTCACGGTGACTATGTTGTTTCCTGTTGTATTGTATGCAAATTGATAATATGAAGTGTCTACATTGTATATGAGTGGGAAAATATATATATAAATGCAAGGCCCTACTAACTAATATTATTCAATCGATCATTGGAGTTGAACTAAGTTACTTAGAAAAAGTTCAATAGATATTTTTACCGAGAGAACGTTTTTTATACTCAGTTTGTTATAATCGTTTTTAATCACTTATAAACATACTTAGTTCTTCATAAGATTAAAAGTTATTAACAGTTTTTTTTTAATAGTTTAAAATCGACAAACACTTATCATATTTTATTATATTCTTTGTGGAAATACTTTTTGAATTATAAATAGGTAAGTTTTTTATTTTTTAACATTTTAAATCTTTTCCAAATGTGAAGATTATTAATGGCCAAATTATATAATTGAGTTTAATTAGTGTACTTACATATTTAAGATTAAGTGTCAGTCCAATTAAATTCAAAGGTTTAATTTTTTTTGTGAATAAAAATAATAATAATGACATATGTTATAGAAGCCGAAGATTATTAAAGTGATTTCAGTTATTGTAAATATTATTTGCTAAAAATTCATTATTATTTTTGAAAAATTTTAATATCTACATAATAAACACTTTTTAAAAGTAAATATAGTTACTCCATTTATGTTTTTAATAATAATATATTATTTTCATATAAATTAGAATTGAATTTTTCAGTAATTCGAAAATAAATATCTTATAACTGTAATTAGTTTCAAAAGCATATATTTCAATCATTTATAAATATTTATTTATCTTTAAGATTTGTCTGGCATTGATAATTATTATTAAGTGAAATTTTTCGTACTTATGTACGTATATTGTATGTTATATTTTTTTCATTGTAAAAGAATTCAAAAAATGGCATAATTAAGCGGCCAAACGTATCAAAAGTAACTATTTTCAAAGGTAGAAGAGTCGAATTATTATAATCAACGGGGTGAAATTACTACATTTTATTCTGGAAAAAAAATTTTTATAGCAGGAGGCTTAGGATTTATAGGAAAGCTTATAATGGAAAAACTTTTGAGGTAAAAATGTTTTATAGATGTTTTTGTTATCAATCAGATTTGTACATTCGTTATAAGTTTTTTTAAATAAAATTGAATAGTTCTTATTAACAGATTTATTCTCCTAAAGATTAATATGATTTTAAATAAACAAGCAAAATAATTCTCAAGTTTTGTCTACAAATTATTTAAACTTTTGTACAACAGGAATTGAATTTTCCTAATTTTTTCAGCAAAAATATTTTCTAAAAAAATATTAAATTAAGCTGACACATTTCATCAAATAGTACCTACCTGTCTTTAAAAATAACGATTATTATTCTTTATTTTTCTCTTTTTCTATTTCTCTATTTACTTCTATATGTAAACTTAGACGACAATACTGTTTTATTTTATAAAAATTTATTTTCCGCTAAGAACTTTTACTATAAATGTCATTGCTAGATGCAGTTTGCAGATGTTGTCCAGAAATAACAACGATTTATTTGCTGATAAGGGCAAAGAAACAGAAGGATCCGCAAACTCGATTAAAAGAATATTTCAATAATGTTGTGAGTAAAGTTACACATTTTATACTTATTATTATCGGAATAAAAGATGTCACCAATATTACAGTTTATATTTAAATCTTTAGACTTTTAATAGATTGAAGAGAGAGCAGAAAGATGTCGAAAATAAGATTATTCTGATTGAAGGAAACACAAGTCTATTGAATTTAGGATTGTCAGAGAAGGACAGCGAACGCATTAAAGATACCGATATAATTTTTCACAGTGCAACATCCGTACGTTTTCTGGACAACATTCGTCTTATAGTTAATACAAATATTAAAGGAACAAAGGATTCTCTCTTGCTTGCACAGGAAATGACAAGCTTAAAGGTACTTTTTTTTTTAGTTAAATCATCCAAATATAAATGCATATGTTCAAGCAAAATTCCTCACTAGATCAATTTATTTAAATATAGACATTAGTTTAATTTAAAAAATAAATTGTTCTAATTTTATAATAATGTAGGATTCGTGAAAAAAATTGGACCGTTGGACTGACTGTGGACCGGGACTCGAACCACGGATCTTTCGCTGTCCGGGCGACTTTTGTTTATGTTTTAACGGCTTACTCGCTCTGTGTATACAATAAAATCGAAGAAAAATTCTATAATCCACCTATGAAGACAGAAGACATAATTAGATTAACAGAAATTTTAACCGAAGATCAATTAGATTTAATTACTCCAAAGTAATAAAACATGAAACCTATTGCATTCTTCTGAGAGAAAAGTCGATAAGCATATTAGTTTATTTTACAGGCTACTGGATAAGTGGCCAAACACTTACGCATTTTCGAAGGAAATCTGTGAAGATATTGTACGGCAATATTCTAAAGGAATTCCAACTTGCATCGTTCGGCTATCTATTGTTGTTTCCACGGAAAAAGAACCAATCGCTGGTTAGATAAACAATTTTTATGGATTTACTGGTGTTGCTTTTGGTAGCTCGACCGATGTTTTACGAATAGTATATTGTGTTAAAAACCTTATTTGCGACCTAATTCCTGCCGATTATGTTGTCAACAACATTATTGCTGCAGCATGGGACATTGCACAAAAACGGTAATTTGTTTCTTCTTTTTTGAATTATCACTAATATCAACTTTTTGTTCAACTATTAAAATAAAATTTACTGTGAATAAGAAAGAACTTTTATCGTAGATTCATATCACGGAGTGTTAATCTTTCCAGCAAAAATAACAAATACTTACCCGTTGACGATGAGACTCCAGTTTATAATGCTGTTTTCTCCGTTCAAAGTCCAGTTACTTGGAGTGCTATAGAGAGTTATATAAAACCTGGGGGATTTGAAATCCCGTCGAAAACAGTGTTTAGGTACTACACCTTACGTTTTAACAAGAACTATTATTTCCATATTTTTTTGAGATTTTTATGCACTGGATACAAGCAATTATAGCGGACTTCCTATTAAATCTCAGCGGAAGAAAGCCGATGTAATTTATAATGATTTTTAGATTACCAGCGATTTATTATCTATCGATAAAAAGGAACTTAATTAAATTAATGGTATTTTTGAAGTGAAAACTTCTTTAGAATGGAGTGATCTGAAAAGTAAAGAAACGGAAACGGAGCTATGTAACGAAGCTATACTAAATAATGAGAGAAAAAGAGACAAACATATAGGATTTAGCCTGCGAGAGAGAGACGGAATATGACTATATAGTTTTTTCTATTCTCGGTCTCCTCTTTATGCTATGCTTCGTAGTTATCGCTCCTGGTTGTATATGTGTGCGATTGTGTGCGACTGCATACTACAAAGCGTGGACACGTATTCTTTCGATACTCGAAATGTTTGTAGGTAGGAGCGATAGAAGAGTACACGAATAAACAGAGATAAGCACGTAGGTATGCGACAAAAGTATAAGGTTCAAACGAACCGACGGTCGAAATAAAGAAAGAAGGTGCGTGGTCTGTTTTTATTTTACCAAACGTGTCATTTCTTTTCTATTTAAAAATGTTTCTATTTTATTGAAAAATAATTATTAAATTATTTATTTCGCAAATATTGTAATTAACAATTACGAAATATATAGAATATAATAATTGTATTGTCTGTAATATTTTACAAAAAAAATGAAATGATTATCATATACATCAGAGAAAAAAAATAAAACAACATTGTAGAATACTTTTCTTATAAATATCCGAAGACATGTTTTTTAAATATAATGTTTGCGTATTTAGGAAATTTATACTAATTTATCAATAAAATAGAAAAGTTTTTAAATAGAAAAAACTAGACACGTAACAAAAACAAATAAACCTTATTTACTTTATATTTTCAATAAGAATGAAATAATATAACTTATTTTACAAATATAGAAAAAAAATATAGAAAAACAATTTTTAAAAAGATTTTTAATATTATAAAATAAAACAACGAAAATAGAAATAGATTTAAAAATCGTTGTAATACAAAACCCGATGAAACGAAAAAAATACGACCACAATTGTTCCCTTCTTTAACAGCATCTACAGTTATTAGTTGCAACACAAAAAGAAATACTTGCGTATGCTAACCCATGATAAAGATATCTCACATTCACAGAAAGTGTGAAAAGTGTAAGAGAAAAAAAATTCATCTACCTGCGTTTCAAAAACAAATATATATTATATTTATTTGGATTAGGACGGCGTATCTTTCTGTCGACAAATATTTTACAATTTTCGTATCTATCTATAGCTATCGCATTCAGCATTCCATCTTGATAGATAGAATTTTGAAAATAGTTTTTGTCAGCTACCTACACCCCAAGGTCGGTTCCTTATCATGAGAAAAGAATTATAAAAAACAGGAAAGGTCTGTTAAAATTCGATCTACATTTATTATTTTTATTATTGATGCGATAATATTCATGCCTATAGTTTTTTTTACAACGTGTCATATCTTTTCTATTTAAAAATGTTTCTATTTTATTGAGAAATTAGTATTAAATTCTTTATTTCGCAAATATTATAATAAATAATTATGAAGTACATAGAATATATAATAATTGTATTGTCTGAAATATTAAAAAAAAAAAATGATTACAAAGTAACAACAATTTATTTTTCAAATTAAACTAATGTTTATATTTAAATAAATTGATCTAGTGAGGAATTGTGCTTGAACATATGCATTTATATTTGGATGATTTAACTAAAAAAAAAAAGTACCTTTAAGCTTGTCATTTCCTGTGCAAGCAAGAGAGAATCCTTTGTTCCTTTAATATTTGTATTAACTATAAGACGAATGTTGTCCAGAAAGCGTACGGATGCTGCACTGTGAAAAATTATATCGGTATCTTTAATGCGTTCGCTGTCCTTCTCTGACAATCCTAAATTCAATAGACTTGTGTTTCTTTCAATCAGAATAATCTTATTTTCGACATTTTTTTGCTCTCTCTTCAATCTATCAAAAGTCTAAAGATTTAAATATAAACTGTAATATTGGTGACATCTTTTATTCCGACAATAATAAGTATAAAATGTGTAACTTTACTCACAACATTATTGAAATATTCTTTTAATCGAGTTTGCGGATCCTTCTGTTTCTTTGCCCTTACCAGCAAATAAATTATTGCTATTTCTGGACAACATCTGCAAACTGCATCTAGCAATGACATTTATAGTAAAAGTTCTTAGCGGAAAATTAATTTTTATAAAATAAAACATTATTGTATAAGTTTAATATAGAATTAAAGAGATTTGTAGAAAAAGAGAAAAATAAACAATAATTATCTTTATTTTTAAAAACAAGTACTATTAGATAGAAGGTATCTGTTTAATTTATTAATTTTAAAGAAATTATATTTTTGCCAAAAAAAAAAAGAATTCATCTCTTTGTATGACAAAAACTCTATGCTCTCTTTCCTATTTAGTAAGCTTACATTACTGTTACAAAAGTTAAAATAATTTGTAGACTTTAAACTAAAAGAATATTTTTCCTTATTTATTTCAAACTATAATGTAAATTAAAGTACATTATTAAATAATATAAAACAAATAAAACTACTATATGATTCTCGAGGAGAATAAAACTACTAACAAGAACTATCCTATTGTACATACTATCCAAATTTAGTTAAAATTTATGATTGAAAGATTATAACGAATGTACAAGTCTGATTGGTAACAAAAATATATATGAAACATTTTTACCTCAATAGTTTTTCCATTATAAGCCTTTCTATAAATCCTAAGCCTCCTGTTATAAAAATTTTTTTTCCACAATAAAATGTAGTAATTTCACACAGTTGATTAAAATAATTCGGCTCTTCTACCTTTGAAAATAGTTACTTTTGATACGCTTGGCCGCTTAATGATGCCATTTTTTGGATTCTTTTATAATAAAAAAAAAATTACATACAAGTAAAGTAAAAAAAAAAAAAATAAGAAAAAAAAGTTCATTTAATAATAATTATCAATGACAGACAAATCTTAAAGATAAGTAAATATTTATAAATGATTGAAATAGATGCTTTTGATTCTAATTATGGTTCTAAATTGTTCGTTTTTAAATAAATGAAAATTCAGTTTTTTTTTTCTAAATAATTTATTATAATAATAAACATAAATAAAATAAGTATATTTATTCTAATAAAGTAATTATTTTATAGAATTAAAAACTTTTTAAAATAACGTTTTAAAATAAACATGCCAATTAATATTTCTAATAACTGAAGCTACTTTCATATTCTATGACCCTTTTAATGTCCCATTCAATACCAACGCAGCATCGGCAAGCGGTAAGTCCCAATGGTTATCATCTTCTAGCAATTGCAGTTCGCGACATGCATTTTGGTATGTATTGAATACTCGGCCATTAATTGTTCGCAAAAATTCAAAAGACGTTGGTCCGGGAACATTCACCAATAACAAACGTAAATAGAAGCACTCACGTTTTTTTGGATGTACCGTGTAAAGTCGTCCCAATGTCTTAACTTTGAATATGCCTGTAAGGGAAGGATGTGGTTTTCCTTGTTTCCATGGCTCTCATTTTTTACCTAATTTGTTCCATGTGAAATAGCGTGGAACATCAGTATATAATAATGTCTTTGCGAATTGGCCGAAAATATCAGGTTTTTGACACAATGTAAAATATTCAGTTAGTGTCGTTTTTGGAGCCTCAAGCGCTCTTTGGAGAATATTTTATTCAGTGAAAGAGAAATTGATATAGAATAGAATTTGGCAGTCGCATTGTGAATGTGTAGCCACCATTCTCAACATTTCTGCGGCGATACATTGAATAACCGTCAATATCCGTGATAGTGTCATTCGTATGCGGCTTTGGGAAACTCTTCTTACATTTTCCATTTTCCATGCATGGTGCCGTCATGTTGAGAGCACCGCACGGTCCGTGAATCATGTGTTTGGTAACAATATCAAACAAATTTTGATCAATTAATGAGTCTGGAATTTTGGCTGAAATTAAATGATCAATTTCTTTTGGACAGATTTTATCTTAAAGCCAAATTAAAATGTGGACATAAGGCAAACCTCGCTTTTGCCACTCAACCAAATACAGCCAACAATGTGTGTTACCAAAAATTGAATATTTAACAATGAAATCAATAAAGGATTTCAGTTTTTGTTTGAATACACGTGCAGTTATGTCATGACGATGAATTGCTTGTTGTCCTGGTAATAGTAGAGTTTGTATCTCTTTCCAATACGGATTACATGTAAATGTAATAAACAAATCTGGTCTGCCGTAATGACGTACGTAAGTCATCGCATTTTGTATGTATTCCTACATGATCCGTGGACTACCGATGTAGCTTGAAGGTAAAATGAAAGCATTATCGATGTCATTGGGGTTTAAATTTCCGTCGATGTTTCCGACAACAGCATCTCGTAAGTGAATGTATTCTTCCGATCGTAATTTAGCCTGGTTGTATCGAAGGAATCGCAAGCGTTCCCTTTCAATCTTAACATACATATCCACAATGTATTGATGGAATAGTTGACGATATCGAAGGATATAGTTGTCCTGATTATGTCTAATCATCAATCGGTGTGCGTAGTAGTTCATTCAACTAACTTTCTTATCTATTTTATTACCTTTAAACAATAAGAAAGAAAATAAAATAAAAAATTAAAATTTTTACATAGAGTGAAAAAATAAATAATTAATTGTCAAATTTACCGGTATTTGGATCACACTGTTTGATGTTGAGGTGATATTCATCCTGTCCTTGCTAAAATATTAATGGATATTGCAGTGCGTCATATGAACGGTGTAGATCCGAAATTGTACTGACAGTGTTGTCCCGCCGTGTAATTTTTATAGCTCTATTGTCAACTAGATCTCCAACCATAAAAACAGCAACCTCATCAACAATTGAAGCGTTAAATCTTTCAGCATGTTCTCCTAATGGTACTTTGTCGGCTTTGATGATGATTTGATAGTTGTCATTTTGCAATTGTGGTGAAACTCTTTTAATCAATTGAATGAGTTGATTCTGATCTTCTAAAAAATTCTCCAACAATAACACAATTGCTGTTTCCACTGATTGTTCAATGAAATTATATTGGCACCGAGTTGTCATGCGCTCTTCACAATTGCCAATGAAATAAATTTGGAAAAACTTCGGATCATCATCAGACATTGGCATCAATGACCCAATTTTATGGTACACCTGGCCTTGTATTTTGAATGTAGTTTCAAAATTACGTCCATCGGATGCGAGATCGCAGATTTTAGTTGCCCCAAATGACGTCATTTGGAAGCAAGAATTAAATCTGCGTATCTTGCGCTAAAGTAATTTCGAATCATTTGAATCGTCAGCAAGAAGCGATAATAAAGGTTTCGGCGGAGTGGGTAGAGGTGATATTAGGATCTTGAATAAGTTCTTGCTGTTTCATCAAAGATGGCAGTAGCAGTACTCCGTGCTTGAAATTTCGAATGGTAACGCACTTACAAGGAAGTAATGTATCTAACCTGAAATTTCAGTGTATGATAATTCACTTTAGTGTAAACAAAGTAATTTTTTATGTGTTTTGAAAATGTCTACTTTGGTGCTAAGTAAAGCGTATTAGCGGGAAATTTTATTGCACTACTTTATTCAAAAGAAATCTGCAGCTGAAGCACAGAATTCTAGAATTCTTGTTGAGACTTATGGTGACAATGCTCTGTCGGATACGACATGCAGAGACTGGTTTCGACGCTTTAAAAATAATGATTTTGAACTTGAGGATGAAGAACGTTCTGGCACACCAAAAAAATTTCAAGACAGAGAATTGGAGAAATTACTCGATGAAGACCGATCTCAGACGCTAGCAGAACTTGGAAAAACATTACAAGTTGACTCATCGTCAACTGTTTCAAAACGTTTAAAAATGTTAGGAATGATCCAAAAGCAAGGACATTGGGTGCCAAATGAATTAAAGCCAAAAGACATCGTACGGCGTTTTGTCACGTGTGAACTACTGCTTCAACGGCAGAAAATAAAAGGTTTTTTGCACCGTATCGTGACTGACGATAAAAAATTCATACACTATGATAATCCAAAGCGTAGAAAATCATGGGGTAAGCCAGGCCATGCATCAACATCGTCCGCAAAACCAAATATCCATGGTTCGAAGCTTCTTCTCTGTATTTGATGGTATCAGCAGAATGTAATTTATTATGAGCTGCTCAAACCGAATGAGACTATCACGGGGGATCGCTATCGACTTCAATTGATGCGTTTGAGTCGAGCCTTAAAAGAAAAACGGCCGTTATACGACAACAGTGTATAATACGACAAAGTGATTTTGTTACATGACAACGCCAGGCCTCATGTTGCAAAACCAGTGAAAACCTACCTGGAAACGCTTCGATGGGAAGTTCTACCCCACTCGCCGTATTCACCTGACATAGCCCCTTCCGATTTTCACATATTCTGTTCAATGACACATGACTCAGCTGACCAGCGTTTTCATTCTTTCGAAGAAGCTAAAAAATGGGTCGAATCTTGGATAGCCTCAAAAGACATGTTGTTTTTCCAACGCGGAATTCATATACTGCCAAAAAGATGGGAGAAAGTGGTCTCTAGTGATGGGCAATACTTTCAATAAAACCTTTTTGTTCCTTATATTTTAAATAAAGTTTTTATTTTGTAAAAAACAGCAAGAACTTATTCAAGGTCCTAATATTATAACAATTAAACCATTCAATTAACCAACACTTGATATTTTGCATTCATCTCATTCTTTCGAAACTTAGTTTTTGAAGGTTTCACTTTTAACATGTGTGATCTGCACACATGATTTTTTTTATGTTTGTTTCTTTTTAGTGACGCATTTTTGTTTAATGGATTTTAACACTACTCTGATTCATCGAGTTTTAAATCACCCTGATTCTAAAGAAGTTTTCTACTTTAACAATATTGACAGTCTATTTAAAAAGTTTTGTAAGTTTACTTTCTTTTGTTTCAAGAAAATTAAAGGTTTTCATATCAATGATTAGTCAATGTCTTTTACCGACCAATTTTAAATTGTATCTAGCAATAGAAAACATGGATAATTTTTAGACATTTTAAACAACACAATATTTTTTAAACATGGATAATTTATTTTTAATTTTTCTAGTACTTCATTTATCATTCAACATATTTTTTTTATCAAAAAATTATAAAATTCATAAATTTGATAGTATTCTATCGCCGACAATACCGTCGAAAATAAAATCGAACAAACAAGTTTTTTTGAAAATCTTGGGAACCGCTTGAGTAAAAGACCTAAAATTTGAGGTGAATTATTTTTATTCGACACCAAATCGATCCCCCAAGTGCGAGTCAAAAAAGCCACGGGGGCAGATTTCCCATATTAATCCGGCTATACCATTTAAAATATTTGCCGCCTAAACGCCATCTTCCATTTAGTTTCGTTCGCTCTCTCTGGCGCCATTTTAAGAAAGGACTATTTGTGTATAGTTTACAGCTGTATGTTAATTTATTGCCCTGATATTTTGACAGAAATAATTTGTTTTGTTTCGAAAAAATTAAGTCATAAGATTACATGTCAGTACCATGATATTGAAACTTACACATATTAATACAATATTTAGATTAACTAAATAATAATAAAAATGATTAATAAAAAAAAAAAATTACTAAAGTTCAGCAAGATGAAAAATTAAAAAAAAAAAGAGAAGCAGAATGGTTACGGTGGCAGAAAATTAAAGAAGATCCAGAAACTTATAAAAATTATTGTCAAAAAGAACGAGAGAGATACGTACAGCGGAAATTTGTTAATAAATTAAAATCAATTTACCAGTTGACAGAACGTGAAAAACGATGTCGGCGAAAATTACAAAATATGTGACAAAAATCATCACGGCTCAAGAGAAAAGAACTCTAAACCAATGCTCCGGACAAAAACAACAACGAGATGAATGACAACAACAATGAAATTAATAAAAATATCTCTAAACGGGCTTTGGTGGGTAAGAAACGAATTAAAAAAAAACAATACATCATACCAATACACTTGGAGTAGGGAAAACCCTGGCCTAATACTATTCAACTCATTAAGTTGTCTCGATTGTCAACCTGGCATAATATGTGAACATTTCTCGATGGGACAAATAAACTAAAGTGATAATCGCTTGCCATTTCCTTCTGCAAAGGCACAGAAAGTGTTGAAAAAATTCAGGAAGACCCCGTAGTCAGGATTGAAATCAAAAAACAAAATGGTAAAATGTAACTTTTCGACGAAGTTTAAGAAATAAGGAATGATTCACTAAGTATTTTGATAAAAAATTCTAGTATAGATTAATATTTAATTATATAAAAATTATATCATTGTTTTTTACATTTATATTTGTTGAAAATCTCATTTATTAACTCATTTTAAACTTAGTTACATTCAAAGATTACTATTTCTTTTTCGTGTGGTTTGTTATCCCGGGCGCTCAGTCCTTGGACTATTGTGCCCGGGCCCCTTGCGGGGAGCACCTATCATTGTTGTAACCCGCGGGCAGTACCGTCCCCCGTGCGAAGCGCAGCAGTCCGGTCCCCCCGAGCGCACCACGTCGAATGTTGGCGGTGGTCCCAAGGACATTATTTCTGACGCCCGCGATCCCAAAGCCACGACAACGAGCAGGCATGTCCCCTCGTTCGATGTCGGAGAGCGGGGACTCGAACCCGCGAACTCCGGGTGGGAGTCAAGCGCTTAAAGATTGTTAAAATCAAGAAAGAAAATACCAAAAAAGTCTTCGTATCATTATGAGAGTATTATAATTTATCATTCGTTTTATTATTTTAAGATTTAAAAAAGATTTAGGTAAGTACTTTGAATATTTCATTTATTTGTCAGTACCGTAACATTGAAATTTTCATTTTTTGTCCTAGTTTTTTGTCTATTGAAGTTGTAGTAGAACTGCATTACTGGCTTAATTCTGAGCATAATTGGGAAACAATAGTACCCAAAACGTAAGTTATAAAGCATTTTTAATTTTTCAAAATTTTGAGTTGTAAAAATCACAGTTATCTAAGAATCACCCATATACTATATTACATTCGTTATGTTTGTTTAGAAACATTAAATCTTAGTTTCTTGTTTTACAAAAAAGTTTTTTAAATTATATTGGGAATAACGTTTCTATTCACTCTCCATATTTGAATTTAAAATTTTTACAATATTAAAACTTATATCACGAATTGTAGTAGTAATATCGTTTTTTGATTAACTAGTTTTTGCAGAAAATAAAGTGACCATATGAATGTAAATTAATTTTGCATATCTAATGTACACGTTAGCACTGCTCGAACTTTAGTATTCCGCGACCGTGTCGCATAAGCCTTCAACGTCAACACGTGATTAAAAATAGGAAGTGCGACCTGCCGTTTTCTACATCCAGCTAATACGAGTCTTACGTAAGACACTTACAAACGACGAACTCTGACACCACGAGTTGAAATCCGTATCATATTAGAATAATGCAAAAACATTATTAATGCAGAGTTCACTTGCATAAGAAAAGTTTCCTCAACGAATGTCGAAAATATTTGTTAAATATTTATTCGAAAACGTGCTACTACGCTATCAAAACAGGATTATTATTATTTAGATTTCTAGTGTATTTAATAAGTTTTTGAGTACACTCTTTCATAAAATATATAGAAACAACTAAGTAGTGCTAAATATTTTCACATCCTACAATATTAGTACACATTGTTAAACAAAAAAAAGTAGACGAGTTTAGAATAATGATAACGAATAAACGGTGGTAAATCAATAGAAAAATTACCATATAAACGAATACACTACAAAATTTTTAGTGCATATTAATTTTTTTTGAAATAGATTATTTTTTGAAGTCGGTTTTTTTTGTTAAAATTTTTGTTTATTGCATTTTGCTGTTGTAATTTGCCTGATATTTTATATAGTGATGTCAGTACAATATTTTCGATCTTTCTTGGTCTATTCTGACGTTGTAATAAATTCAGGATTTTAAAATTTTTATTCTCAGTCATTGATGTCTTAATGATAATTTGATACGGCTTATTTGTGACAAAACTCATCCAATATATTTTTACCCAGTCTACTGATTCTTCATCAGAATTCTTTACCCTTTTAAAAATTGCGTCTTTAAATTATTTTGTTAGTACAAAAACTTTTTGTCTTATCTTATTTACAATAGAGTATTATCACATTTACTCGAAATATAAATTATGTCAAATGCTTTATTAATACATAACATAAAGTAGTACAATAACAAGGTAGGAGGAGAGGATGGAGATCGAGGGGGTGCAGGAAAGATTTTTGAGGTGGACTATTGGGGTGGACTGGAGAACACCAGGGTATATGGTAAGGGAGGAAGGGAAGAGAGACAAATTGAAAATAAAGGCGGCGAAGAGAGCGTGGAAGTATGAGGAGAAGTTAAGGAGAGGAGAGGGAAGTGAGCTGGCGAGAGAGTGTTGGAAGGAGGCGCAGGAGAGAGAAAGGGAGATAGAAGTACGGAAATCAAAGTGGGAAGTAGAGAGGATAAAGTTCAAAGAGAGGATAGCACAGGACGGGGTGGAGGTGGTGGAAAGGTGGGAGGAGATTGAGAGGGAGGAAAGAAGGCGACAGGAGGCTGAGAGATGGGAGAAGATATTGGAATCCAGATACAACATGTGGTACAAGACGGTGGTAGCGGAGGGTGTGCCAGGATATTGGGTAGGAAAGTGGAGTGAAGAGAGAAAAAGAAGAGTGGCGAGATTTAGATTGGGGAATGAGATGAGGGAAGGGAGATACTGGGAAGAGGAGGAGAAGAAAAAATGTAGGGTGTGTGGTTGGGAGAGAGAGACATGGGAGCATGTGTTGGAGGGCTGCAGTAGAGCGGTCGGGGAGGAGGACGGGAGAGGAGTGGAAGAGAGGATCAAGGAAATTTTGGATGAGAGTGGAATGGGGGAGGAGTGGATGAAGAGGATTGGGAGTATGAGAGAGAAGAAAAAGTAACAAGGAGGGGAAGAAGGGAGGAAGAAGTGGAGGTTTGGAACGGGTGAAGGGGGAGGGGAAGAAAAGGAAGTGGAAGTGAGGGAGAGGGTATTGTTAAGTTAGATTAAGGAGATAATTGTTAAAGGAGTGTAACCCTTCGGGGACGCAGTAAATATCTATCTATCTATCTACAATAACAAGGTACAACTATAAAATAATAATTGACAAATAGAGTAAGACTACTTTCAAAATAAACTATCTCATCATTCTATTAATCAGCAAATTTTTTGTTGCAAATCCTAATGATTTTAAATATATTAGTAACGAATTGCTTCAGAATGAAAAAATCATGTAAAAATGTTACTATTACGGTGGCTAATTGGATTGTAGTGGTTAGGTTTTCGAAATTCTTTCCCCAAGTTGATTGACCAATAGTAGCAGGGTTTATTTCTATCGTCTCATGTTATGGAATTCACTGGATGTTTTTTATCCCCACTTTCAAAACATTTTAACTTCTAGGAAACAGATTAGTCCCCACCACTGAATTCTACGAAAAACCCCATGTTGGGGATGGGGTGGGCACATAAGGGTCTTACGTTCTCAATTTCCGTCTCAGATTTATTTCTACTTTCGTGTTAATATAACGCTAGTGAGTTTTTTAATTTCTTGAAGTCGTTTCTTCTACGCTTATTTCAACATTCAATATTTTAAACGGAAATTATCGAACCTTTTTCGACTTACTGTGTTCTTAGTTTATAGGTATAATTTTGTTATTTATTTATTTATTATTATTATTATTATTGTTATTATAATTGTTATTGTTAATGTCATTTATTGTCGAGTTATAAAATTCATAAACAAAAATGAAATTTGTCTAAAAATCATCAAATTTAAGTCTTCAATATCATTCAAATGGATGACTATTAAAAAGTGCACAATACAAATTTTTGTAGGAAATTAACTGCTCTATAAAAATGGTGTCTTATGTTTTGGCGATTAAATTAAGCGTTCAAAAGATATTCAGAGACAAAAATCAGTACGCATGAAAGTTTGATGATGAATATCTTTTGAACGCTCAATTTAATCGCCAAAACATAAGATACCATTTTTATAGAGCAGTTAATTTCCTACAAAAATTTGTATTGTGCACTTTTTAATAGTCATTTATTGTCGAGTTATAAAATTCATAAGCAAAAATGAGATTTGTCTAAAAATCATCAAATTTAAATCTTTAATATCATTCAAATGGTGAGGTTTACGGAAAAAGTATAAGATACCTTTCTTGTAGAGCATTAAATTTCCTACAAAATTCGTCTTAAACATTTTTCTGTACAATCAATAAATAATGAGGTATGAATTTTAATCTATTGGACTGAGAAAAAAATAAAAAACTGCGATGCGGAGGATCTTCCTATTAAAATTAAGAGCTCATGTTGGGTGAGAATTCTTTTAAGGTGTCTAGGAACCCATTTTTGCGTGGCACTTAGAAAAAAAAAAGTCATTTTTTTGACCCACCCTAATATATATATGAAAATAAAAATTCTAAATAGCATATTAAAAATTGAACAAATTTAAAAAGAGTTTATTCATTTAATTATAAATATATATTATATTTATCTAATTTTATCTATAAAAGATAAACGATAATATTTATAATCAAACATTTCTCCAGTTTTATATTATTACTTTTTTTTTTTAATATTTTGTTAATTAAAAACACCCTAAATTTGTAAATGAATCAAATGATTTCATACGATTAAAAAAAATCGCCATACATGAAATGCATGAAAAGAAAAAAAAACAAAAAAAATATTTTTAAAATGTCTGATCAAATTTTCATGTTTTTTTTTTTTCATTTATTTTTTCTGAAATTGTAGTGGACTCATCGAACCCCCAACTAAATTCAGCTGTGGTAATTTATTGTTTATGTGCCTTGTGACTATAAAGCAGTGGGGTGGGGGAAATAGCAAACAAAACAAAAACAACTTCGAGACATATCGATGAATTTATGTACATATCGAATAATATCGATTAATATCGAATTAAATTATCGTAAAATCGAAAATTATTGTACAGGCTGAAATTTGGATCGTACAAGGCTTTAAAATTATTTTCCCTAAAAATTGTCTGATATGTTTTCTTGTTTGTGGTACAGGAAATTCTTTTATAGCAGCGAGGTTATCATTCATTGGTTTTATATAGTTATCACCTATCTCATGAAAATAACTTTGTTGCTGGCAAATACACATTTTGATAAATTTAGTTTAAAACCTTGGTCCTGAAGTGTTTGTAAAGTTAGATTTACCTGTTTTAAATGATCCTCATAGTTTTCTGAATGAATTAAAATATCATCTTAATGGCAAAATCACTTAGATTACTTTTTCTCAAAACACTAGATAGTATTCTCTGAAATATTGCCGATAAAATTTTTAAGTCAAATGGTAAGCATTTCCATTGCCAATGTCCCTGATGGGTCACAAAAGCTAACTTGTACTTGTCCTTTTCACGTACCGGTATTGACCAAAACGCCGAGTTTACATCTAGTTTTGTGAAATATTTACAATTTTTAGCACGTATTTTCAAATCGTCAATCCTAGGGAATGGTTGACTTTCAGGAACAAGTATTTTATTTAAATCTGTAAAGTCTATACATAAACGAGATTTTCTCCCATCTTCTTTTTTATAAACCATTGTCACTGGAGCTGCATAAGGACTGCATGATTCCTCAATTAAATCTGCCTCTAATAATTCTTTTATTTGCTTTTCAATTTCAATTTTATCCTGAAATGACCATCTGTATGGTTTTCTTGAAATGTATTTATTTTCTTTTAATTTTATAGTAGCTTCATACCCCTTTATTATCCCAATATCAAATTTTGATTTTGCAAATACTTTATAAAATTTTTGTAAAATTATTTGTATATTGTTAGGTAGTTTTTTATTATTTTGTAATACATTTAGATTCACTTGTTTGTCTTTTTTTATCTCACCTTTTTGTGTAATCTCTAAATTTTCATTTTGACATAACCTAATAATAAATCATTTTTTAAAGTATTACTTTTTATTATGAAAAACAAAAAATTACTTTCAATATTACCAATTTTTATTTTAAGCGTAACAGTGCCTTCAGCCTTGGCTATTCTTCCTACTCCTTTAATATTTTCATTCCCACTTATCATACTTTTTAACATATTCATTTTGTTTAAAAATTCATAATTTATTAGTGAAATGTTAGACCCTGAGTCATACAGGCCAACCGCAGATTTATCATCTACCAATACATGTAGTTTAATAAGCGGGGCAACTATTCGTTTTTTGCCTCTTCTGATTTTGCTATAGCATCTTCCAAATCTACATTGTTTACCACTTTAATATTATTATTTCTCTTATTACTTGATTTTTGTTCTTTTACTCTACACATATTTTCTGGGTGGAATCTATTTGGAAATCCTAAATTTTCACAAATTGAACATGGTTTATGTGAAGGTACTGTTTTATTGTTTTCTTTTTTCCCATTATTCAAGTGACCAAATTGTTTTAATTTTGACATTAAGTCCTCTATTGTTCCTATTGTTTTTCTTTCTATCCTATTTTGTATAAACTTTGGTAAACTGATAACAATTAAATTTATTTGAGAATTTAGCGATATATCTTCATCTACTTCCATTAATAAATCTCTTTTCTTAAGTGCAAAATTTAATAAAGATCCATTTAAATATTTAAAATTATATGCATATGCTATATCAGTTCAGGACTGTGCTGAGAAAGTTTCTATAAAAGAATTATTCCATAACTCCCAATTGTTTAAAAATTTTTGTTTAACGCACCCATTATACCAATGAAAAATTTTAAACATTTAATTTATGCATTTGCTGCACATATATTGTGCATTGTTAAAAATGATGTTAATTTTATTATTTATAATTTTATAATATTTTTACAACGGAACAAATGAATAAATAAATATAGATATATTCATATAAATGATACAAATTTATTTTATTTCAAATGTACAATTCTAACTACTCACTTATGCTATGTGCAGTTCATTACTTTTTTTTTTTAAATATATATAATTTTTACCATGTTTAATTAAGTTCATGATTATGAAACATTGTATTTGTTAATTTTTCCTTTTGAATTAAGGAAAATTGCAGCGGGTTCGGCAAGGTTTTATATTATATTATATTAAATGCAAAGCTTCAGTCTTACTTTATTTTAATATTAAAGATTGTATAACACTTAAATTTTATAATAGAACCTTTCTTATAATACGTCCGCGCTTCTTAAGTGATCTTCTTCAACTGTCTAGTAACTATTTTCCGATATACTTCCTATCCCTCTTTTGTCTTACCTATTAGTAACTATTGTTCTTTGAGCGCGCATATTTGAATATTACATTAAGGTTAGATGAAATTGAGGATTACTTTCTTATTCCTTTTTTAACACTTCCTCTTAATCCTCAATTTCCTCCTTACATTATATTATATATATATATACCTTTTTTTACAAATATGTAATCCTTTTGTATGCCTAATCAATTATTAACTCTAACAATACTACAAGAAAAAATAAATTTTAGTTCTCTTAAATAGCTATCTCGCAGAAAAAAATTTGGTTGTATTTTACAATGTTATTTTGTTACTAAATATTCTTTAAATCTCTCAAACTTGTTGTAATTCAATGCTTTTGTTAATATATCAGCTATTTGGTTATTGGTGCTAACATGTTTTATGGTAACATTATTTAATTTTATGTGGTCACTTAGAAAGTGATATCTTACATCTATGTGCTTAGATCTTCTATTAAATATACCTGTTTTCATTAACTGAATTGCACTTCGATTATCTACATGCATTATTATTTTAATTGTTTTATCTAGGAGTTCTTCTAAAAAGTGTTTTAAGTATAGCACCTCTTTACAGCAGTCTGCTGCTGCAATAAACTCAGCCTCTGTTGTTGACAGTGCTACTATTGGTTGTTTTCTAGACGCCCAGCTGATTGGTCCGTCACACAGCATTATTACGTATCCACTGGTGCTCTTTCTTGTTTCAGTATCGCCTGCAAAATCTGCATCACAGTAGCAGTGCAGTATATCGTCATTCCCAGTCGATGTGTATGAGATTCCACAGTCCAAAGAACCCTGTAAATATCTAAAAATTCTTTTAACATTTGTTATATCACTACCATTGGGTTTTTCCATTGATCTGCTACAAAAATTTACTGCATAACATATATCTGGTCTTGTTTTCGCAGTAAGATACATCAGATTACCAATGGCCTCTCTGTATGGATAATTCTTATTTTCTTCTTGGACTTCATTTTTCACATTGCTGTTTCCAAGTATGGGTGTGTTTACTGGATTTGCATCCTTCATGTTAAACGTATCCAGAATTTTCCTGGTATATTGTTCTAAAGACAATTTTATTTTACCATCACCGTTTTTTATCTGTATACATTATTCCATCATCAACATGAATTGCCAAAATTGCTGTGTTGTTCTTCCTCTTGAAGATACATTTTTCAGTAATGAGCTGTTGAAATCCATGTTCCTTTAGTGTTTCAGTAAATTTTTTATTCCAGCAATTTGGTGCTTGTTTCAGTCCATACAATGCCTTTTTTAATTTTCCAAATTTTTCTTCTTTTCCATAACCTTCAGGCAGTTTTATAAATATGTCCTCCTCTATAATTCCATATAGGAATGCTGTTCGTATATCAAATTTTATATATTTCCATTTGTTTTTACATGCTAATGCAAATAGTGCTCTTAAGGTTGCGGTATTGACAACTGGACAGAAGAGTTTCTCGTAGTCTAGTTGGTCCTTTTGTTCAAATCCTCTTGCAACCAAACGTGCTTTGTGTCTCCCGTCTTCCTTTTTTGTAAATATCCATTTTGTGGAAATGCATTGGTTCTTCATTGCTTCTTCTTCATCTACGATGTCCCATGTATTATTCTTATGTAATGAATCCTTTTCATCCTCAATTGCCCTTTTCCATTCTTCCTTTTCATCACTGTTCATAACCTCACTGTATGTTAAATATGCAATGGGTTCTCCATATCGTTCTGGGCTTTTTCTTGGTCTTTTTGATCTTCTTAGTATCTGTTCCAATCCTTCTTGGTCTTCCTCTACATTCAGCATCTCTTTTTCACTGTCGGATTGTTCTTCATAGATTTTTGTTTCTGGACCCTTCCATTTTTCATCATGCTGTTCTTTCTTTTCATTAAATTCCTCATTGGTCTTAATATTTTCAATTGTATTACAGTTTATTCTTATTGTGCTGTTCACCATCTTTTCTTCAATGCATGTTACTTCTCGCGAAATTCTTATTTTCCTATTCTCTGGATCCCATATTCGATATCCATTTTCAGTATATCCAACAAATATCATTTCCTTGCTTCTAACATCCAGTTTCTTCAATGGTCCTGGAGTTTTTACATATGCTTTACAACCGAATATTCTTAAGTTTTTGAGGTTAGGTTTTCTTGAGTTCCACAACTCATATGCAGTTTTCTCATTTATGGTGGTTGGACTTCTGTTGTGTAAATAAGCTGCAACTCGCACTGCTTCACCCCAAAGGTTTTTATTTGTGTTACTTTCTGTAAGCATTGCTCTTACCTTTTCAGTTAATGTTTTATTCATCCTTTCAGCTTTACCATTTAGTTGAGGTGTGTATGGTGGAGTAAAGACCATTTTAATTCCTTTATATTTACACCATTGCCTTACTGCATTATTGGCATATTCCTTGCCATTGTCACATCTAATTGTTTTTACCCGTTTCTCCCATTTATTTTCTGCTAATTTTATGTATTCTTTTATTTTATCTTCCATCTCATTTTTATGTGCTAGGAGAAATACCATTGTGAAATTAGTATAGTCATCAATGAATGTGCAGAAATACCTCTTTTTATCCCATGTTACTGGTGTTATTGGGCCGCAAACGTCAGTGTGTATTATCTGCAAAGGTCTTGTTGCTCTTTCTCTTACACTGTTAAATGGTTTCCTTTTCTGATTTGCTTTTATACAGGTTTCACAATTGCTTAGCTGACCAAGTATCCCCTTGTCTATCTCCATTCCAGTTGAGATTTCCAGGAGTTTTTTCATATTATCTACACCCAGGTGTCCAAGTCTTTTGTGCCAAAGTAGTTCTGCATTAATCTTAAGTGATGTTTGCATAGCTTCTTCTCTTGCATTGATAGTATATAATCCAACTGTGTTTTTTCTTCCTTCTAATATAATTTTATTATTTTTACTTATAACTACTTTATCTTTATTGAATGTTACCTTTCCTCCAGCTTTAGTAATTTCGTTCACTGAAAGTAAATTCTGTGTTAAGTCGGGAACATAGAGAACATTTTTTAGTTCGCACCTAGCCATTTCTAGTGATCCGAGCTCTCGTGCTGTCATTGTGCCTTTGGTACTAGCTATGTTGATCTTAGTATCTACTGGCTTTGACTTTGTCAGATGATCCTTCTGGTTTGTCATGTGTACCGAGGCTCCCGAGTCGACTATCCATTCTTCCTTGGACTCTTCCATACCTGCCATAAATGCCACCTTTCCACTACTTGTTCCTGGTTCATATTCATTTAATCGCTTTCTAAAAAAACAAGTATTTTCAGTATGATTAGTTTTCTTACAAATTTTACATGCTGCAGTTGATCCTTTTCTGCAATTCCTGGTGTTATGATTATTTCTCTTGCAGTTGTAACAATACATAGTGTCTTTTCCACTTTTCTTACAGTTTGCTGCAATGTGTCCTCTTTTGTGACACTTGAAACATTCTCTTGTTTCAACTTTCATTGCTATCTCTTCCTCTTCAGCCACATGGTCCCTTGCTTCTTCAGCTAAAAGACGAGCCGTCAAGTTTGTGAGGGTTCGATTATCCGCCGGTGTTGATTCCCATGCACTGATGAAGTACCTGTACTTTTCTGGTAATGTCGTTAATATTTTGGATATCAACATGCCATCATCGATATTTCCTCCAAGAGATTTTATTTTATATGCTATATTATTTAATTCAGCAATGTGTGTTGCCACATTGTGGTCTCTTTTCATTTTATATTCAAAAAATTCTTGCATTGCAGAGCATTTTTGCTGTGCAGTGTCTCTTTCAAAGATTCCTTTAAATTTGTGCCACATGGCATATGCTGAATCACATGTTATTAGATGAATTTTAAGGGTATTATCTATCGTACTTACAATAAATCCTTTTGCTTTCGCATCTTTTCTCCTCCAAACTTCATTGCGTTTTTCTATTGGTGTTTCATCATTTATTTGATTGTGCAGATCAGCTGCTTCTAGAAAGATCGTCATTTGGAATTTCCACATGTTATATCCATTTGCATCTCGCAATTTCTCAATATTATCCATTGTTCCAGTTATATTGTTTTCACTAGCCATCATTTCTCTCTTGATATTCATGTATATTTTCTTGCACACTTAGTTTTATTTTATTTTATTTTATTTTATTTTACACGCGGTCGTTTCAATTGCCGAACACGTGCTCTGGGCCCATAACCTGTTAATTTTTCCTTTTGAATTAAGGAAAATTGCAGCGGGTTCGGCAAGGTTTTATATTATATTATATTAAATGCAAAGCTTCAGTCTTACTTTATTTTAATATTAAAGATTGTATAACACTTAAATTTTATAATAGAACCTTTCTTATAATACGTCCGCGCTTCTTAAGTGATCTTCTTCAACTGTCTAGTAACTATTTTCCGATATACTTCCTATCCCTCTTTTGTCTTACCTATTAGTAACTATTGTTCTTTGAGCGCGCATATTTGAATATTACATTAAGGTTAGATGAAATTGAGGATTACTTTCTTATTCCTTTTTTAACAGTATTTGCTTAAATATTCTGAAGCTGCTGAATATGATTTATATTCTTTTAAAATTGCATTCATTCTCTCTATTTGAGCCCTCATAGATTTTCATATAGATAAATTTTCAGCAAGCAAAGACATAATGGTCTCTTCGTCAACAGATTTTATTCCACTTTCATACTTCTAAAAAAGATACAATTATTATTTTTAAATTTACAATTAATTTACATATTTATATAACATAAACATAAATAATTAATGTTTCAAAATAAGAATATAATACCATTTTGCTTTTAGCAGCGACTGATTTTTTGTTGTTGTCTTCCTTTTTTACTGGCATACTTTTCATCTGTTTTAAAATAAAAATAAGAGTTATTGAGCTTTTATTTGTAATATGTTATTCAATATATTTAATATATATTACTAAACAAATCCAGTATTTTTATAATTTAAACAGATTATCTATTTTTCAGAGTAATATAAAATCATTACTTACCAAATTATTACTGAAACGTTCCTAATAGAGAGATGTTATCCGTGTTAATAATTCAATCACTGAATAGTATTTTGTAGTTTAATCTATTTTTTAATGTTCAAAATAAAAGGGTTAAGTACTAACATCAACTATCAAATAATTTTTTAAATGAAATTTAATACAATTATCAATAAATAATTCAATCTCGCTTGATGTCAACAAACGTGTTTACTATACAAAACCATACTGGTGTCTTCTCTGTAGGGGCAAAAATGGCGGATGAGAGTACTCATCTCTATAGTGCTCTAATGTGAGTAGATTGATTTATAATTTTTATGCATTAAACATACGCTCAATTAATACTTCACAAAATGCAAAACCATCAGCAGGTTGCCAATTTGGTTCAGGTACATGTACGTCTTCATCTTGTTCTTCATCTGAATCATCGTCTGGTAAATTATCATTAAATCTTAACGACATATTATGTAATACAGCACAGGCTACAACAATTGTGGTTGAACAAAGAAGTTTGGTTGTTAATCCTCTTGATAAACAAGGAAATCGTCGTTTCCATACACCGTAAGTTCTTTCCACTATGTTTCGTGTCCTACTCTGAATGTTATTATACCTGTATCAAGCAACGAAAAATTAATGAATTAATAATAGTGTTACGCTGTGGAATGAAAATTTAATTAAAAAATGAATCTATTAAGAAAATGTATGAATTTTTAATCTATTTAAAAATAAATAACAGCTATAATTACTGACGTGATTTCTTCGTCCGTTACTGGGTTATTGATTGGTGTCATTAAGGTAGACATGGATATCCAGCATCACCAACTAATATTCCATTTAGTTGATGTTCTAAATATCTCATGTAAATTCGAGAATTTTGAAAAATTCTACTATTATGAGCACTACCAGGCCATTCTGGCACAATATCTAAAAATTCCATTCATGGACCAACAACTATCTATAAGATATTTTTTAATTAAAAATTTTTGAATTCATCTATCTTAAGGATTTAATGGTGAAGAAAAAATTTCATATGAACCTGTACATTGAGAGAAAAATAACCTTTCCGATTTCTGTATATTTCATCGACATTTTGAAATCTTGTATGAACTAATCGTCAGTAGAGCACTATAGAGATGAGTACTCTCATCCGCCATTTTAGCTCCTCGAGTGAGCGGAAGTTTTAAAAAAACGTATGTAGTGAGTGTTAGTCTGTAGGTTTTATTGTTATTTTTTGCAATTTTTTTAATTATTTGTGAATAAATGAAAAAGAAATTTTTTTGAAATCGTTTAATAGTCATTTAATAGTCGTAAACAACTATTAATATCTGTCTAAAAACATATTGAAAAATACATTTTCAATAAAAATTTCTAAACTCGCTACAAAGATTTTTGGGCTTTGTCTAGCAAAAATTGAAGGTATGTTTATTCTTTTTATATATAAATAGAACGATTATAGTATTGTAAAGTTTACAATTTCTTATTTTAACGCTTGCTTGTAATCA
Source organism: Polistes dominula (assembly GCF_049000335.1). Classification (NCBI taxonomy): domain Eukaryota; kingdom Metazoa; phylum Arthropoda; class Insecta; order Hymenoptera; family Vespidae; genus Polistes; species Polistes dominula. The sequence continues at coordinate 3,992,623 of NW_028301049.1, read as the reverse complement.
TTTCTAAAATCATATTTTACACAACAGAATTAATTATTGTACTTATTATTATCATAAAACCTATGAAACATAACTTCTTATTGACTTGCATTATTCACAAAAGTTACATATTATTTGTATCATTACTTAAAATGTATACAGCAATAATATTATATATAGAAATGAATACTCTCATCCGCCATTTTTGCTCCTACAGAGAAGACGCTAGCAGAAGCCAGTATTGTTTGTACAGTAAACACGTTTGTTGACATCAAGCGAGATTGAATTATTTATTGATAATTGTATCAAATTTCATTAAAAAAAATTTATTTGATAGTTGATGTTAGTACTTAACCTTTCTATTATTTAACATTAAAAGATAGATTAAACTACAAAATACTATTCAGTGATTGATTTATAAACACGGATAACATCTCTCTATGTTTGGCTACAGCATTAATTGTGCTGCCAGCTAAATAAAAGATGCTATTTACATCATAACGAGAAATCCAATTGCTAAACTCATCAATTAAAAATGTTTGCACACAAAACTGAGTATCACTTGTTTGTAGCTTCTTTACTGGAGGTTCAACAGTCTTATTTGCAGCCAATACTGAATGGTTATCAGCTTTCCTTTTCTTTGCACAATAATCAAGTAAAAATTGATCTGAATCATTCATATAACTGGTTCGTTTGCAATCAGATACAAACTGTGAAACAGTGATTCCTTTTATGGCTCGTAGACATTTTAAAGCAGAGGGCATTTTACCTTCTTTCTTTCTAATCTGTGAAAAAATATTTTCTGTTCCATCTTGAGTGAAACGATTTTCCAATATGAAGTCATATCCATTTGCAAATAAATATTCAGCAATATCACAAAATGACAAAGTGGCAAGAACAAAACCGTAATTCAGTGGCTTCCATCCTTCTTGAAAAACAGTATTTTGGAAAAGATCTATCACTGAATGTAGAAATATATATTTTTGATCACAGTTTCTTGCAGTGATAGAAGCTTTTCGTACTTTAGATGCTGTAATGTCAAACCACTTTTCTATTATTAAAATAAATTTTGCTGTTGTTAAGGCTTCTTCGGGTAATATTTTCATCTTTACTGCAGTTTTTAGTGCATTCGCAGTTTTAAGCGAAAAAAAACGAGCCGCTGCGCCTACATTAATTTTATCAAAATTTAATGGTTCAACGTCCTTTCTTTTAAGATGGTGTAATAACCGTTTTGCTCCAACATTTGATACTTCATAATTCCATAAATTAATTATGTGCGAACCATCAACTACATTTGTTGATAAGCTTTCCATTTCAACAAATTCAGCTGGCAGATACACTAGCTGTCTTAAAACAGCTGATTTTAAATTTTTTAATAGATGGCAAACATCTGGCGATACATTAATTTCATGCTTATTATAATTAAATGAATTAACTCTCTTGCCATATTTCGTTGCAGTTATTTTCAAAGATGTCCAAAAAGATCTGTTTCTGCCGTCCAAAGCTGAGGAAAGTGAAAGAACGCAAAGTCCACATTTTTCTACACTGGTAATACAATCTAGAATAAAATTTTTTACTTGAACTGGATCTATGGATTCTTTACGAGTAACGTGGCAAGCAATCACTTTCCTCCATTTATTTTATATACCTCTAATAACCACCACAAATATTTTTTGTCCTAATAGAGATTTATCGGCTCCCAGTGTAGCATGACCAGTAAATTCTCCTATAATTTTGTTATAATCAAGCTGTTCGCTACTGCACATCTCATCATAAGATAGTACACAAAATTTATCAATTGTATCCATAGTTTTTTTTAAACAAAAATCGAATGTTTAAATAATAAATATTCTTTACTATTGATACTTGAACAAATCCTTCTATACACACGAATGATACTCATGTTTTAATCAAAAAGGATAAATTATGAATTCATCCATAATCTTTGGTCCACCATAACGAAATATTTAAATAAAAATGATTTAATTGGTAACTACGCCTAAATGTTTTTTCTTTTTTCTAATTTGTGCTTTTATTTTTAATAAAAATATTATATAGTCCTACATTATACACCATAGGATATGGCGAGGACGGGTAAAGCCGTCCAGTGAACACAAGGCCTTAAAATGATAACATACATAGGTCATACAGTGATCTTCAAATATTTTCGTAGGCATGACGTAATGGTGATTTTTTATGACCTCAATATAAAGTCATATGTTCTGACTTAAAAATGACATAATAATTCCATTATATTCTTACAGCAAAAAACGAAAGTTTGAAATGTTTTTCTTTGAAAAACTTTGTATTTTGAGACTATAAATTAAGTATATAATATTGTAAAATTGTTTAATTGCATTAATTTAATTTAAAAAAAAATGAATTAAAAAATTTTTTTCAATTAAATAAAAAAAATAGGGAACTAACTCAGCTTACTCTAAGAATGGCGGTGATAATCGCAGATTTAGACAAAGTTTTTTTGTAGAAAATAAAAAAAAATTAAAAAATGGCGAAATTCGAGAACATAACGGTTTTTCTAAAAAAAAAATGCGAAAAGGGTATAGCCAGATAAGTATAGGAAATCTGCCCCCGTGGCTTTTTTAACTCGCACTTGAAGGATCGATTTGGTGTCGAATAAAAATAATTCACCTCAAATTTTAGCTCTTTTACTCAAACGGTTCTCGAGATTTTCAAAAAAATCTGTTTTTCGATTTTATTTTTTTTTTTTTATAGTAAAATTCAAAACTAATCAATGATGATTTTCTTTCCAGTTCTTAGGTGTCCAAGACATGAAAAAAAAGGATGATCATAATGTTTTAACGAAAAGCCGATTTTTAGCGGACGAAAGAAAAGTAAAATCTTTTTTTTTTTTTAGCTTTTTTAGAATACGTCACTCACCAAAACTCCTCAGAAAATGTCTCTTATACTCCTCTACACTCAGGAATTTTCTTGAATTTTTTGAAGTGGTGGAACAATATAAACAAAATTAAAAATTCAATTTTTTTTCTAAAATCTCAAGTTTTAACTAACTTATATTTTTTTTCCGTTAAAAAAAAATGTAAAAAAATATTTTTTTACTCAAAATACACTTTGCCAGAAATAAACATAAAGATTATGATAAAACAATTAAGATATATTCCCCACATAACATACAAACTTTCTAAAACATTACTTGGAAAGCTTTAAGTCCTTTAAAAGGATTTTTCTACAAAATATTTCTACAAGGTGGAAAAGTCGCCGGATTTAGAAACTTGCTAAGGATTTCTAAAAAGGTTTTTGAAAGATTTTTTAAAATCTTATCACCATATTTTGCAAAAGATTTCGAGAAATATTTTTGAAATAGATCTAAACTATTTTTGAACTTTCCATAAATCCTTTGCAAAATCTTTTACAAACATTTTATTTAAAATGTTTCAAGATATCTTTCAAAAATTTAAATACAAATCAAAATTACAAAATTAAAAATTTTTTGAATTTTCTTGCTTTTAATAAATAAAGCTACATACATTTAAACAAAGTTACATTTGTTTTGAAAAATACATTTATTTTTTCTACAGGGAGTTTATTATTATATAAAAAACTAAAAAATAAAATAATAACTATTTTTATTCTGTGTCACTGTCACAGAGTGCACTTAACTCCAATGGTTGGAAACCTTTACTTGTGGTGGAAGAACGGTAACAAAAACAAATGGATTATTCGTTTATATTATAAATTACCTTCATGTACGAGGAATTTATAAAAAGTTACAATCAAAATAATGATTAATTAATGTTTTTACATAAATCCGTGCGTGAAACCTGCTTTCACGTACACAGCTGTTTTTTGAAAAACGCTTTTTGCATACGTCATTATATAAAATACGATTCACAACTTTTGTTAAAATCTTTTTTTATGTATGTTACAAAATTTGTAAATTATGTAAAACCTTTTAGATTTGTATCTAAGTCGTGTTCTAGCTGAATCGAGCCAGGAAGAAACGCTTTCTTTCATTGTATCCTCGTCAGCTTCATTGTATTTTTGTTTTACGGCCTCTGTGTAATAATATTAAAAATAACATATATTAAATTATCATTTTATACTTGAAATTGAAAGAGTATTCATTAGAATTTAAAGCAACGTACCGTAAATACATTTACATATCATGAGATTTTTGAAGCACTTGTTCGGTTCATTCGTTATTTTATTTCTTCCCTGATTCTTATAAGAATATTCAACTAAAACTTTATCTGCAATGAGCCTTGACAAAATTGTATTAATGCTATCTCGTGTATTTTTGCCGCCAAAAGATTTTATAAAAGTGATCTGTAAAATTGTTAATAATTGATATCAAGTTGATACACAATTGACTTTTGAAATGATTTGGAAATGTTATTATAAATAAATTATAAGATGCACAAATGATGATAAAGTTGAAAATAATATTATTATATCTATTGAAAAGTTATAAATGGTAAAATGATTATTAATATTTATTCTATAAAAAAAAAACAATTACCAAAGCTAAAGCATTTTTCCTCTTTAACAAAGCTGCTTCTGCGACCTCCAGTTTTTTTGCTTCATTATCCACAGGAAAGAAAGATTCTACAAATATTCTACCTTCATCGGACAAGTCCGTGTTGGATGCTTCTGACGACTCTATTCTATTAGATTTTAAATTTTGCATTTTTCGTTCTAAATTACTTACTGAATTATCAATTTTGTTTAAACGTTCTATCACTGTCTTCAGTGCTTCTGCAAATAAATTAGTTTAGCAATATAGCTTGCATTATAATTGAGTTAAATCGTATAATTAAAAGGGCAACGAAAATAATTATAATTTTTCATGAAATTTTTGACTACAGTACAATTATTAGAATAAAAATATTCTAATCATGCTCACTTTGAATATTTACTTTAAATTAATTTTTTTACCTAATTTTAATAGCTTATAATTTCCTAAATCTAATAATTAATGATGCTACGTTTCTATAAACGAGTAAATAAAAACGGATTTCGTAAAAGTTCGTATGTTATTTTAATTAAGTTGTATTAAAAACATCCCATTATCAGTAAAAAATTAAATTAAATTAAATTAAATTAAATTAAATTAAATTTAGTGCACCCTTTATAACAATACAAATATGTACCTTTTAATTCTTGAAGATGTTTAAGAATTTTTTCTTCAATTTTTATGTTTCCTTCATTTTTAGCAACATTTTCAATGTTATCTGCTTTTTCAATAACAGTATCATTTTCATCAATTGTAGGATTGGTATCATTATCCATTAAAAATATTTATAAAATTCATTAGTTGCGTTTTACCCACCACCTTAAAGCGATATATAATTTGAAAATATAATCTAACCATTTGAATCCATTGTTTCTTTATTCTCTGTTAGTTCTTCAATGTTGAATTGTTGTGTATATGGTGGTCCTTCATCAGGATCTTCTACACTGTTATCGTCAACAATTGTATTAACATTCAGTTCACTTAAGGCAGATCTGCTCTTATCAATACACTTTCTTTTTGAACTAGGCCCAGCTTCAAGTAAGAATTTTCTATTACGTTTGCCTCTAGAAGTCCGCAACTTCTCCTCATCACTAGGTTCTGGAACGTTTTCTACGTTTGCTTTTTTTGCCTCTTTTACTGCTTCATTGTAATCATCTAAAAACATAATTAGATAATGAAATATAAAAAATAAAAATATTAATTAAGTACACACGTTCGTATGTATCTTTTTGTCATGAAATTACTATTTTCTATACTATTTTTTGAATGATAGAATTGAAAAAAAGAAAAAGAAAAAAAAACAGAAAATTTTTATTAACATTTTAACGTAAAAATGATGTTATATCCGAAAGATTCTTTTAATGTAAATACATGTTTTTAAAAGAAATTTATTTACTTATGTAAAAATTTATAAGAGATTATAAATTTATAACGTAGATTTAAATGATTAACATTATTACCATTATATTTAACAACTTTTATGAAAGTTACTGAGGTCCAGTTCTCCTGTGGATCTACTCTTCGCACAATGCATCTTTTTAAATTCCTATTATCTGGTGGCATAGTTATCATCTTCCCATTGTTAGTTAGCCATTTGCTAGGATACACCTTTTTTGTTGAATCATTATGTAATATAATTACAAACTTTTTCGTCATTTCGTAGAGCCTATAATATATAATTAAACTCACTAACTCGCTATCACTTTCTACTTTTGCACTCACTAATCAAAACTCACAAACTAGCTCCCTTGTTCTTCCTTATGCCCTCTTTTATAATGCATCCTCCTCCCCACCACCTTCGCATAACAGACTGCGTCGCTTAGAAAGGCAGTTCCTACAGAAATTTTCTAAAACGCCTTTTCTCGAATGTTATTTCCTTCCTTCCGTTGTTCATCAGTCTCTCGCACACGTATACTTACACACAACTCACCCAATCTTCCAATCTTCCACGCTTTTCTTTCTTTCAAGCATACATCTGATACTTTCCATATCTTCTTATATCTTTTTTCCTTTTCCACGTGTATGTGCGCACATACACACACACCGGATGCTTCTACTCCCACCCTCGGCCATCAAACGTCGTACAACAAGCTTGCGTTTGTTTTTCGCCACACACGTATACACACACACACACACACACAACACTGTAGTAGCCCGGCGACAAACAAGGAACAGTCGACTGCCTCTCGTTCCGTCATCCTCACGCTAGACGCACGCGTGCATCCTGACAAAGCAACCATTCCTTATCTCTTTCTTTCACGCAAACACCCATAATTACATGTCAACAATGAGAATCATTTTATTTTTATGGTTTACTAATTTTTTTATTTCAATATAAAGCTTTGTTTTCTGCCATTATTCTATATTAAGTACTTATAAAACGAGAGAATGAGACGAATGCACAGTTTCAAGAGTAAGATAATTGTAGGATTTATTTATTAGAAAATTATTACCATATATAAATAAAGGTCACCGGTATGGTCTCTTCTCTTGGTTGGATATTTGATAAAAGGTACACTTCTCCAAATTCAAGCAATAAAAATGGAATGCTGAATGTGATAGTTATAGACACCAAAATAATAGGATGTTTATCAAAGGAAATATAATTCGTCAGAAATTAGGTAAAAGTAAATAATCCTTTTTTTGAAACTAAGGTATAAAATATTTGTTTGTTAGTATGCTTTTCAATTTCCCGTTTTCATCTACATTCTTGCGCTGTATAACAAACATTTTAATAAGATAGACGAAATAAAGACGTTACGAAAAACATATGGAAAATACTACTGGACTGGACGAAGGTTCTGGTAAAATTCAATGAGAGATCTAATAAAGATATGTTTTTCAAGAAATGTTTTTTCAACTATATAGCCTGTTACACTTCTCGAGACCTTTATGATTTATAACATATCTCGTCTTTATTCTTTGGACCTTAAACTTATCTTTCTAAATACTCTCTACGTCTAAATAAAGATCTGATCTGAACAACGAAAAATCTAAACAATACATTAAATCGTATCACTCTCTCAGCTTATCGAACTAAGTACACTACGAGTCTCAGATTTCAGCTCCGTGGTAAGCTCCACCAATACACGCTGGGCGTTCAACATCTTCAAAATGTTTTTATTTTATTGAAACATTTTGAAACATTAGTATAGTTTTTAATTACGCAAATTAATTAATAACTATAATTACAATTAATAATATAATTTTCTTATATGCGACTTAAAATGTGACAGTAATTTACTTGCTTTTGAATGGAATTTGTCAGCTGCTCCTAATGTATCCTACAGTGTTCTTTAATTCTTTTTCTCTGATGTATCTAGTAATCCTTCTTTTTTTTTTTTTTTAATATTTCAGACAATACAATTATTATATATTCTATGTATTTCATAATTATTTATTATAATATTTGCGAAATTAAGAATTTAATACTAATTTTTTAATAAAGTAGAAACATTTTTAAATAGAACTAGAAAAATAGAAAAGAAATGACCCGTATATATATATATATATATATATATATATATATATATATATCCTTCCCGACTCACACAGACTTACACACTTATACAACTTACAAGGCAGACTTCACACCTTCTTTCTTTATTTCGACCGTCGGTTCGTTTGGACCTTATTCTTTTGTCGCCTTCCCACGTGCTTATTTTTGTTTATTCTTCTACAAACTATAGGATCGAAATAATATATGTCTACGTTTCGTAATAAGCAGCCGCACACAAGCACACACATATACAACCAGGAGCGTTAACTACGAAGCAGAGCAGAAAGAAGAGACCGAGAATAGGAAAAACTGTATAGCTATATTCCGTCTCATTCTCTCGCAAGCTCAATCCTATATGTTTGTCTTTATTTCTTTTCTTACTAAATATCGTGGCCCTTGCATAGCGGCCCGTCGCTCCGTTGCCTATCCGTATTATGCCGTCCAATCAAAATAGCCGTGAAATCGGGTTTTTGGCCTATACGGCTGCTGAAAATATATGGAAATAATAAAAAATATGCGTACAAAACTGTGGGCAAAGTTCTCAACTACCTACCGGGAAAGGGGTGAAAAAAATTAAAAACTACCCCGAAATACGATTTTTGGATTATATGTTGAAAATATCAAAAAAAGTTTTCTTCTAATAAAGTATCAAAAATTCTTTTTCTCTGATGTACCTAGTAATCCTTTTTTTTTGAAGTGAAAACTTCTTTAGAATGGGAGTGATCTGAAAAGTAAGGAAACGGAGCTTTTTATAATTAATTTATAAAACTATTAAGGGGACCTTCTGCTCTGAGCACCTAAAAAAAAGGCTATTTTCGCGAATTTTTTCCAAGAAAACTATAAAAGATATCAATATAAAAGTTGTTGGGTTTGTTAAATTGAGTCTTAAACTATATAAATGAATTTTTATTTTTTCATTTTAATTAATTTTTTATTGCAAAAACAGTAGTATAAGAAAACACCTTAAAACTATAGTGCTTTGGTAGCTCCATCAGAACTTGAGAATGGCTTACCTGAAACATAAAAGTAAAATGGTTTTATATTCTGTATGACTTCAGCTACAAAGTGACAGTTTTATATAAAAATTTTATCAATAAATAAAAAAATGGTGGACAAATTACAAAAAAAACGTAAATTTGACCTTTTTTTTCATTGTTTTTGACTAAAAATAAATAGTAAAAATTAAAATATAAGAAAAAACTCTCCGTCACTTTGATACAGCTCATGTGTAGAATATGTGGATTAAATTTTATAAGAATCGGTTTACTGGTTCGTGAGATACGATGGAGCTAGTATTTCAAAACATAGTTTCGAGATAAACGCTTTTAAAGTTTTTTTCTACTCAAAATCGTTGAAAATTCTTAGCTAAACTTAATCTGCGATGCCTGGACCGTACAATAGACCTTCTTCTTGTTCATATTCTTCAATTTCTTCCAGTCTTGCCTTCTTCCACTTTGATCTGGCATCTTTTGAGCACTCAGATCTTCGACGGTTCGCAGATTCGATACGTCGGTCGTCGCGTCTTTTAGCAAAGTCGATCGCTCCTGGCCCAAGTTTCATGCCCATCGTTTCCATTATCTTCATCACTGTTCGGAATCCTTCGTTGAAGATACATGTTGAAACTTTGCACGCAATTTCAACAACTTTTTTGCCGTTAAACATGTGTTTAGGTGCCATGTGCCTTAGATTTGAGGTACTTTCACCAGTCGATGGAACACTTAGAATGCTTCGGCTTGGCATCAGTCGAAATTTTGTGGTAGTATCCTACCCAAATCTCGTTACGCATATCCTATGAAGAATTCAAATTTCTTCTGACTGCTAAACCGTAGATCTCTGAGAGTTCTTTCATCAATTTGATTGTAAATTTTTAGTTTTTACTTCAGGAACTTTTTTCACAACAGTCGTTTTTCTCTTCACTACTGTTTTTGCTACGGTTCTTATTTTTTTTTGGCGGTTAGGCGTTTTTCTTTTAAATTTTCTTCTTTTGTATGAGAGCTTTTCTTGCCTTATTAACGCGCTTAAAAATACGTTTTGCCACATGCAAAATACACTTCAACTTTTTAACAATGAAATCTTTACCGTATGGATGATAATAAAGCAGCATTTTAAAAGTCTTGGAGTCTCCGTAGCCGATATAAGAACCGTGCGCGCCGAACGCTCAGGAGAGCGGTCCGAGATAGTAACGTTCAGGCAGCAAAAAAATGTAGTTAGAGACATCGGATCTTTTTGAAATTTTAACACAATATTTCTACATATATATACATTCGAAAAATGTAAAAAAAAAAAAAAAAAAATTTTTTTAAAATTGCAGAGTAGAAGGTCCCCTTAATAGTTTTATAAATTAATTATAAAAAGCTCCGTTTCCTTACTTTTCAGATCACTCCCATTCTAAAGAAGTTTTCACTTCAAAAAAAGGATTACTAGGTACATCAGAGAAAAAGAATTTTTGATACTTTATTAGAAGAAAACTTTTTTTGATATTTTCAACATATAATCCAAAAATCGTATTTCGGGGTAGTTTTTAATTTTTTTCACCCCTTTCCCGGTAGGTAGTTGAGAACTTTGCCCACAGTTTTGTACGCATATTTTTTATTATTTCCATATATTTTCAGCAGCCGTATAGGCCAAAAACCCGATTTCACGGCTATTTTGATTGGACGGCATAATACGGATAGGCAACGGAGCGACGGGCCGCTATGCAAGGGCCACGATATTTAGTAAGAAAAGAAATAAAGACAAACATATAGGATTGAGCTTGCGAGAGAATGAGACGGAATATAGCTATACAGTTTTTCCTATTCTCGGTCTCTTCTTTCTGCTCTGCTTCGTAGTTAACGCTCCTGGTTGTATATGTGTGTGCTTGTGTGCGGCTGCTTATTACGAAACGTAGACATATATTATTTCGATCCTATAGTTTGTAGAAGAATAAACAAAAATAAGCACGTGGGAAGGCGACAAAAGAATAAGGTCCAAACGAACCGACGGTCGAAATAAAGAAAGAAGGTGCGTAGTCTGTTTTTATTTTACCAAACGTGGTATTTCTTTTCTATTTAAAAATGTTTCTATTTTATTGAAAAATTAATATTAAATTATCTATTTCGCAAATATTACAATATAATAATAAAGTTCAATAATTTACGAAGCTTGACCTCTATGACAATGGGTGTAACTGTAATGACCTGTGACAGATATATACTCTGTATCTATGCATATATATATATATATATATATATATATATATATATATATTGTATGCATGTATGTATGTATTTAAGTATATACCACGTTCATACGTGTCAATCGCATTTTACGTTAATACCAGTCCCATTACAGGGTCGACATAATAATCCAAATGAACGGGTCATATCGAAGGAATGGGAAATTTCGATTTTGCGAATGCATATTGGGCCCTTGTACCATAAACATTTTCAATTGTTATCATCGGTATTAAACAGTAACAACAACAACAACAACAACAAAAACAACAACACAACAATAACAAATAGAAATAGTATGAATTCTAATTGTTTTCAAAGAAAATAAAAAAAGTTGCTGTTATTGCAATAATTAAAAAACTTTTGCGTACATCAATCATCAAACTAATATTAAGAATAAAATAAACATACATAAATTATAAATAATTATGCACCTAAACATAAATTCAATTAATTAACTATTTCGAATGCACGTGTTCTTTTAGTAAAGGTGTAGGTTTCTCTATAGTAAAAGTAATATTAGACTGAATTTTATTTATTATTTTTATTTAAAGGATGCGACTTGCTTTTCTTTCTTGTACACTTCTCAACGGCTACGTACAGACCAGTGCTGTCAGATCGTGGGTAAATCTTACCCTCTCCCTGTGCCACTGGGATTGCACACAATGAAAGTTTTCCATGTCCGTGTGTTTGGGATGTCGAGGAAAGCCGAGTGTAACCGAAGTTAGCGGGCACGCCGGAGTGGCACACTATGAAAGCGACTCGTGTCGTCCGAACACATGGACACGAGTCGCTTTCATAATGTGCCACTTCGTGGCCAACCGCCAACTTCGGTTACACTCGGCTTTCCTCGACATCCCAAACACACGGACATGGAAAACTTTCATTGTGGGCAATCCCAGTGGCACAGGGAGAGGGTAAGATTTACCCACGATCTGACAGCACTGGTACAGACTCAGTGATCCCATAGACTTTAGTTCGTTTGATCGACACAGGGGCGTAAAATTATCGTACGCGGCAAGAAAATTATCGTACGCCCCGAGGAAATTTGAAATCCGACAAAAATCCAACTATTTCTCGAACAAAATTTTCAAAATGTGGAAAAAGTGTCCAAGTTCCAACTTTTTCAAAGTTGATGACCTTTTTTTTTTTTAGTCATCAAGTTCAAAACCCTATCATGAAAACGATAAAAACGGCGGTCCACAGGGAGATGGAACATCGGATCGTATACGGATCGTACACGGATCATTGTGGTGGTGTTAGGGGTGGTAGGGACGGTGATGGTAGTGGTGGGGGTGCACCTTTCCAAAATTTGTCACTGGATTGATCACTGGACTAGTGACTACTTCTTATTAGCGTGGTTCCCTAGCCTTCTAGTAACTTTAGAGGGCGCGACCTTCGGTCGTACCGCTACACCGTACGACCGTACAACTGTAGCGGTACGACCGAAGGTCGCGCCCTCTAAAGTTACTAGAAGGCTAGGGAACCACGCTAACAAGTAGTGGTCACCAGCTAGAACAGTCTGTGCGTAGCTGTTGAGAAGTGTACAACTAAGAAAAGCAAGTCGCATCCATTAAATAAAAATCATAAAATAAAAATTCAATCTAATATTATCTTTACTATAGAGAAACCCTCTACAGAGGAAATACAAGTGCTGCCATCTTTTATGGAAAAACCGTTATTCCAATCCTTTTCAAAGAAAATAAAAAAAGTTGCTTTTATTGCAATAATTACAAAACTTTCGTGTACGACAACCATCAAACAAATATTACGAATAAAATAATCATAAATAAATTATAATAAATTATGAATCGAGATATCCTTAGCATTGTTACCAAAGCACGTGATCGTCTCCTTCCCTTTCCCTAATGCTTTAGTGTCACTTAACCCCCTTTCCTTAGCACTTCTGCGGTATAAATTCGGCCCTTTCCAATTCCTCTGATTCAGTTCTTAGTTCATCAGCTACCCATATTTAGAAATAGCTACAATTTCTGAAGTATTACTTAATCTGGATAGCTCTGTTAGACAAAGTATTTTTTCTTTCTAATTTTTTACCTAATTATTGTAATCAACATAACCACTACAGTAGATTACAAAGTTGTTGTATTTTTTTTCGATATCAGTGAAATAAGAAGAAAAACGCAAAATCGTATATTAACGAAAGAAATAACAGTGATAAAAAGAGATAAAAATGATATTTGAGGAAGAGTACGATCATTCAGAAACAGACGATATCGCAGAAACAGACGATATAGCAGAAACAGACGATAAATGTTTCTGTGAAGTAACAGAATCCATCAATCCAGATGATAGAAACGAAAATAATTTTTTTTTATGGTACAATGATACAGTATATCGTAAACCCTCAAAGTTGTTCCTTCATCCAGTAATACGTAATGAAATTATTTGGGGTGGCTATAGTAGAATTTCATTGGTACCATCAATGTGCAACACGGTTTGCACTGTATTTTATAAAGACAATTTACCTATATTTCTTCCTCCCTATGAAGTAATCGCGGAGTATAGATCATCAGGTTCAGATTGCGCATGGTGCAACACCATTAAAAAAATTGTATACGAAAGTGGACTTGGCTTTTTGGTTTCGGAAAATTTTCAGTGGGATTCTCCACTTGACGGTAATTCCAACGAATCAGCGTTACACATCGTTAAAATCCTTGATCAAAGCTTTGGCAGATATCCTGCAAGCATTGAATGTCTCTATTATAAATGTGATGACGAGAAAGCGAATTATCACGACTTGGATAATTACCAAGTAGAAGAAGAAGAAAATGATTATGATGATGATGAATATTATGGAATAAGAAATTTATTCGAAAATAACTGTAACGAATTTCAAGAGCAAATGGAACCATTAGGCATTTATGAAGATCTAGATGAAAATCTAGATGAAGATCTAGATGAAGATGAAGAGGAAGGTGAAGAGGAAGGTGAAGAGGAAAGTGAAGAGGAAAGTGAAGAGGAAAGTGTAGATGAAGGTTATGAATGGGAAGGTAAAGGTGAACGTCATGAATATGAATGTGAAGTTTATGAATGGGAAGTTGAAGGTTATGAATGGGAAGGTAAAGGTGAAGGTGAAGATTATGAATGTGAAAGTGAAGATTATGAATGTGAAGGTGAAGGTTACGAATGTGAAGATAAAGAGGAAGGTGAAGAGGAAGGTGAAGAGGAAAGTGAAGAGGTAAGTGAAGATGAAGGTTATGAATGTGAAGGTGAAGATTATGAATGGGAAGGTGAAGATTATGAATGGGAAGGTGAAGGTTATGAATGGGAAGGTGAAGGTTATGAATGGGAAGGTGAAGGTTATGAATGGGAAGGTAAAGGTTATGAATGTGAAGATAAAGAGGAAAGTGAAGAGGAAGGTTATGAATGTGAAGGTGAAGGTTATGAATATGAAGGTGAAGGTTATGAATGGAAAGGTAAAGGTGAAGGTGAAGATAAAGAGAAAGGTGAAGGTTATGAAGATGAAGATGAAGATAAAGGTGGAGATGAAGGTGCAGATGAAAATCAAGATGAAAATCAAAATGAAATAATAGGAATTTTTCCTGAGGACTTTTTGTTATCTCATTTTGCTGGACGAAAAACTGATTGCCTACTGAAATTGTATGGGACGATAATGATGATGCAATTATCGAAATATCAACGAGATATAATTCTGCATTATCGGACATATAACCCCTACATTTCTAGTAGTGTGGATACTCTCCCTAACATTCTGAAAATAATCGATACTATAAAATCTAATAATTTTAACCAGAATGAAAGGGAACTGATTTTAAAAATACACATTAAAAATTATATGTATAAAAATCATCAGATCCATATGCTTGATACTATAAAATTGTTATTTTATGAGACTGACAAATATGAAAGAGATATAATCAAAGACACAGTATTATTTGCGAATAGAATAGAAGTTGAAAGAATAAATGAAGAAAGAATAACTTATCTCAAACAATTATTAAGAGAAAAGCAAGAGAAAATAAGACAAAATTCTTCATAGATATTATTATTATTTTATTTTATTATTTCTCTCCGATTTCTCGAGGCATATTAGCATATTAGACAGAACTCTTGCCAGGTCTGGCAGTTTTAATCTCCTGAATTTAGGAAGGCTCTGGTTATGTTTCATGTTTTTAATATAACCGTCTTTTGTATTTTTTGGGTCTAGTTGTAGTTGCGTGAGATGTGATTTAAAATTATTCGGTGTGATGCCTGTTGCTGATATGATGAAAGGGATGATGTCTACCTTTTTTTGTTTCCATATTCTGTGTATTTTTCTATTTTTTTCTCTGTATTTCTGTGTGATGTTATTTGTTCACTATTGCTTTATGTATGATTTTTGCTGCCATGTTGTGTCTTTCTGTATATTCGGTGTTTGCTAGTATTTTACAACCCCCTGTTATGTGTTCTATTGTTTCGGCTACTAATTTACATTTCCGGCATTTATTATCTTGTATGTTTATATCTTATTATGATTACTTATTATTATTATTATTAATATTATTATTATTATTATTATTATTATTATTATTATTATTATTATTATTATTATTATTATTATTATTATTGTATGTTATTTTACAAAGTTAATAATGTCCAGTTTATAATACAGTCGATGTACAACATGCGTGTGAAAATTATTCAATTTTAAATTTACTACTACTAACTACTGCAATTATTATATAACAATTTAGAAAATAAGATAATGTATATTCGTAAAATGTGATCTTTCTTTATTATAATAACCTATTATTGTATTAAATAACCCTAAACCGTAAAACGACTTATCACGAAACAATGAAAATCGCTATGGGTTCTAATAATTTTTAATATTATATATATTAATTTATATTTTATAATTTATTAAATTAATTAATATTACTTTTTTAATACTATTACAAAGAATAATTATATTTTAATAAAATTATTTCTTTTTCTTTTTTTTTGCAAATATAAATATAATAAAATAAATTTCTTAGAAATGTTTAATATATTATCACGTAACAAAATGAAACAAATATTATTGTTTGTAGTATCGTTAAATAACTTTGAATTAAAATAGTGTTTCCCCATTCGTAGATAGACGTCATTCTCCCCCTGTTCTCTTATGAAGGTATATATCCATGAAATTAAAAACGCACGATAACGCTATCCGTGAAATTGAAAACGTGTGAAAACTCGATAATCTTAATGTACACGTTTATATTGTACATACATACACGTGACTATATATAAGCGTACGTACATATATATGAATGCATATATACAATAATAACAACTATAAAAACATTTTATAAGTGAGACAGAAAGAGAGAGAGAGAGAAAGATAATTTAAATTTTCTACCAATAATAATATGCAATGATGTTTCAATGTTAGTATTGGGGGTGGTTAGGTTGGGGTAAGGGGGAATGGGGTGTGAGTGATGACGGTGATAGCAGTTTTCGTCGTTCGTTTTATTCCTGTCGAATTCGTTCTTTCACGGACACGTTGATAGAAAGGTATGAGTTTATGCTAGAAAATAAGAGAGAGATGCAGAGAGAACGATTTTTGAAATCGTTCGGATGAACGAACGTTGCCACTGTGCTGTCAGATCGTGGGTAAATCTTACCCTCTCCCTGTGCCACTGGGATTGCACACAATGAAAGTTTTCCATGTCCGTGTGTTTGGGATGTCGAGGAAAGTCGAGTGTAACCGAAGTTGGCGGTTGGCCACGAAGTGGCACACTATGAAAGCGACTCGTGTCGTCCGAACACATGGACAAAGAATTGAAATTTGGGAGAGAAATGCTACTTTTGATTTTTGAGAAGTGATTTAATGTGTATTAAGTAGGTGATAAAAAAAAAGTTTCTTATTTAAAAATTTTATATTAATATTATAATCCTTATGCATTTTAGCTATTCGACATGTATACAGGGTAATTCTTGTTACGAGGACGGGTAATACCTTTTTTTTTAATAAACAATAGAGAAAAATCATAAAATAAAAAGTTATATGGCGCATCACATGCCACCTTTCTATGACCTTACTTTTTTTGAAAATTCCTTGATGCTCCCGCTAAATGCAGTTGTACTTATTTTTTAAAAGCTGCTCTAGATTTTTTTTACATTATTCGATTCCTTTTTTTATTCAGCGTTAAAAAATATTAGGTAAAGGTCATCGAAATGTCAAAAATTTAAGAGATATTTGAAGTTTTATATCAGTAATATATTTTATTACAATAACTGTTCGAATGTTCCTTCATTGCATTCTAAACATTTTGTAAAGCGCTTTTTTACATTTTTCATTACATTTTTTAAATAAGAAGAATTATTTATATTTTAAAATTTATATATTTACTAGGGGTGCCCCGGCCACGCGTTGCTGTGGCTAATAAATATATAAATAGGTCTGAATCTACGTACATAACATTTGTCTTCTTTTTCTCTTTTTTCTTAATATTGAACCAACTGCGCATGAGCGGTAACATAAGATCACCACTTACTTCACATCATATAATTTTACATTGTCTGAATATAGGCACATATCATTTGTCTTTTTTTTCTCTTTTTTTCTTAATATCCTTTTAAAGGAAAAATAATTATGGTGGGTCACCCTTATCACTCAGGGGTATAAGAAATATACGAAAAACTATTCTCATACCTACCGAATATACACAAAAAATTTCATATAAATCGGTCAAGTCGTTTCGGAGAATAAGAATAACAAACACTGTGACAGGGGAATTTTATAGAAATAAGATTTAATTTTATACTTCATTGAAAATATACTATTTATATATGTTGAGATTAAGTTTTTTCTATTGTAAAAAAATAAAAATTACGTTGGGACAGCCAAATTTGTCAGTTTTAACAATATTTAAATTTCCTAAAAGATTATCTTTCTTCTCAAAGAAAACGTTTTGGCCACTTTGATTCTCGAAGTTAGCAGGAAATATAATTGTTTTTATAATATATCAATTTACATAATATATATTATTATACTTTGAATACTTATGCTATTAAAATGTATTAGTTTTGTAAAAGAAAAGTCTTAATATTGAAATATTGCGATATATCGGTTTAGATATTATGGATATGAAACAACTTATTAAAAAGATTGATCAGAAAGAAACTGTACATTATTTTGTGTTTGAACTTTCAAGTATCTAATACCAGTTAATAATAATAATAATAATAATAATAATAATAATAATAATAATAATAAAGGTAATAATAAATTAAGAGGAAAAAAGTGCTCTCAAAGGAAATAAAAATTCTCAGTTTAAGAAATGAATGTTAAATTAGATAAATTATTATTATTTATTATTATATACGTTATATTCGACATTATTTATTATTCTTGCGTCTTGAACATCTTCAGTATTAATATCAGGATCATCCCATCCCCAAATGGAATTTTTATGATTGTGCTCGTGTTGATCTCTGATATTTTGATACTTTGTACCATCTCCCGTTCTACGTGCACGCTTTTCAATCATTTCTTGTGAGACAGTCTTGAGATCGTAAGCCCAACCGATTTTAGCAAAACCATCGATAATTGCCGTTGTTAAGTTTAATTTGTAGTTTCCCAACTCAGCAGTTTTGTAATCCCAAGGAAAAACGTGATGATAATTATGCCAACCTTCACCGACAGCAAGAAATGAAACAACAGGGGTTTCTGTCGGAGAAATAACACTGCGAAAAGAGAAAATAGTGATAAATATTTTTATATTAAAAGTGTTTACATATATATAGGAAACAATTCTATTTTAATAGTTTATTACATTACATATGTATATATAAAATCTTATAGGTAATGTATTATTACAAATGCAAGAAGATTATTTAATTTGGTTAAAGAATAAGAAAACGTTTACATACCTATCATATGGTTTTACGCCCCAAACATGTGCAGCAGAATTTACTAGCCCGGTAAAGTTTAAGGATAGGACGTATCTGGTAACAGTAGCATACCAAGCGTTCCTCAAACCCTCTCCCCAAAAATATATAGGTATCAACGTAGGAATGATGAAACACATCAGTGGCATAAGAATTCTATAATGTCTAGTAAAAAAATAAAGCAAGGAAATAATATCGATTATTTAATATAAAGACAAAAAATGATTAGAAAATATTCTAAAGTAATTGATATTTACCTGTGTTGCCATACGACCAATGAATCTTTCTTGAGATCGCTCATATCTATAGTAGCACCTTTTATTTTAACATCGGGATGATTTTCTAGCATAAGCCAACCAATATGAGAGAAGAAAAATCCTCTTTTCGCGTTATGAGGGTCGGCATCCGTATCAGTGAACTTGTGATGGACCCGGTGATCTTTTACCCAATCATAAATGCTATTCTGTAATATAAAAAATTTCATTAACTTGTTTGCATTATTGCACAATTTACGATTACTCGTATATGTGTCATTTTTTTTATTGGTTTGCATCTCATAAAGAATAATTTAACGTGTTTTTCTTAAGAGTTTGTTTTCTATCAAATGAAATAATGGATTTAGACTAGATTCTTATTACTTATTATATATATATATATATCTTATCTCTATAAAATTCCCCTGTCACAGTGTTTGTTATTCTTATTCTCCGAAACGACTTGACCGATTTATATGAAATTTTTTGTGTATATTCGGTAGGTATGAGAATAGTTTTTCGTATATTTCTTATACCCCTGAGTGATAAGGGTGACCCACCATAATTATTTTTCCTTTAAAAGGATATTAAGAAAAAAGAGAAAAAAAAAGACAAATGATATGTGCCTATATTCAGACAATGTAAAATTATATGATGTGAAGTAAGTGGTGATCTTATGTTACCGCTCATGCGCAGTTGGTTCAATATTAAGAAAAAAGAGAAAAAGAAGACAAATGTTATGTGCGTAGATTCAGACCTATTTATATATTTATTAGCCACAGCAACGCGTGGCCGGGGCACCCCTAGTATATATATATGTAAGTTTGGTCTAGTCTAAACTATAGCGCGACACGTCAGAGGTCGTTCCTGCTCAACACTCATACCAAGCGAGATACGCAGCGATCCCATTCGTACGATAATGTCAGGTCCTGTACGATCCAAAATCGTGGCGTACGATCCATTTGGAATTTCGAAAACTTGATGACCTTTTTTTTTTTTTAGTCAACAAATTTTCCAAAGGTGCACCACCACTCCCAGCACGATCTCCCGTTCGACGATCGTTTTCATCGTTTTCATGATAGGGTTTGGGAACTTGATGAGTAAAAAAAAAGGTCATCAACTTGCAAAAGTTGGAACTTTTTTTATTTTTCCACATTTAGAAAATTTCGTATGACAATTTGAATAATTATAACATTTATATTTTTTACATTTATATTATATTCATTACGTATTTTATTCGCTCACTTGTTTACTGCTTAACGCGAAGCACCTCCTGCTCACCACCCTACTTCCCCTACACATGTGACACTGCGACAGTCACACATACAAGAAATACAATGAAACACATAAATCCGAAACTTAGACACTTTTTTTTTTTTTATTTCTTTTTTTTACGTATCAAACATCGTTAATGACGTCAGTCTATCCGGCAATTTGATAGCTCCATAGGAAACCTCACAATGAGAAAATTGAAAGTTGAGGTCCTTTCTTTTTTTTTCTTTTTTTTTCTTTTTTTCACTTTTTACTCATCAAATTTGCACACGAGTCGCTTCTACGGTTAACGGTTAAACAAAAGTTGAAGAGATGAACAACGTACAAAACAGAAGACACGAAAAAAATATGAGGATATATGACGATATAAGAAGATACATGAAGATATATGACGATATAAAGAAAACAAGCTAAGAAGCAAGAAGACAGAAGAAAATGAAGAAAAGAAGCAAGAAGACAGAAGAAAACTGAATAAACGGTTGGAAAAATTGCTACAGAGCAGCATAGCACCATTTGCATACCAGCAATACCTCAGAAAGCATCTCAGAGAAACATTACTCGCTCCAATTTTTATTTTAACATTTTACTTTTTTTCAGTTTTTCTTTTTTTCAGTTTTTACTTTTACAGCTTTTCTTTTTATTAACATATTACCAACATTAGGACGTCACAGAAGATCACACGACAAAAAAGAAGTTTTACTAATTTTACAGGTAAATATTTGGAAATCGCGGTAGTTCGAGGAGCGACGTGAAGACTCAACCGTGCAGGCGTGCGTATCCGAGGTTGTGAGAATCACAAGCCACGAACAAGCACGCGCAATCGGGAATCCAACACAAGCTACTTGAAGCGACCACGTGACAACACCCACTGAGCAGATCTGCCACCAACACCTCCGACTTCGTTCAGCGATCAATGTTCAGCTGTGCCATCACAAGCACACACTTCCTACAGGTAAATATTTTAAAATTATTAATCCAGGTAATTTTTAAAGGATAAACATATTCTCAAAATTTTATTAAGTCTTTGAATTTTTGTCAACTATTTAATTAGTATTCTATTTATTCTGTCATTTTAGTCTTTACATTTAGAACAGGGCGATTTCAACATTTAGAACTGATAGGACATATAGGACAGATAGGACAGATAGGACAGATAGGACAGATAGGACAGATAGGACAGATAAGACAGATAAAATAGCCGCTACAGAATCTACTATAATTTCAGTAAGTCTATATAAATCTATGTAAACATATAGTAACATCACGGAAGATCGCACAAAAAAAAGTATGTTAAAAATTGATCAAGTAAATATTTGATAATTATTAATCCAGGTATTTTTTAAAGGATAAACATATCCTCAAAATTGAATATAGTCTTATAATTTTTTTCAACAATTTAATTATTAGTCTATTTATTCAGTCATTTAACGCTATAAATTAATTATGTTATGCAAATTATTACTGTTGTAACATTATCTAATGAAGTTCATAGTAAAAAATATGACCCGATCATTTTATGTATTCAATTAAACATGTTTTATTTTGAGCTAAAAATTTATTGTCTAGGTAATAACGAACGTTTGAGTTTTGCTGCTAGAAGAGAAGAGTTATTTTTTAAACATATTTTTTAAATTAATTTGCAAACATATTTTGTAACACTTCTTCTTTAATTATTCAAGTTTTTATTTCTTTCGCATTTTATATTGATTATATTTACAATGACAGATAACACATCTCTTACGCAATTAAAAAAACAAAGCACACGGCGGCCACAAAAGTTCCGTAGGGAGTGACTTAATAATCCGGATTTTTGTTCGTGGCTCCGGCCTCATTCTGATAAATTAAAAGCTCAATGCTCACTCTGCAAAGCAACAATCACTGCGGAGTTATCGGTTATTCGCAAACATGCGACTAATAAGTCTCATTTAATAATGTTAAAAGGTTTAAATAAACAAGCGAAAATGTCTAATTTTATAGAAAAAGCTTCAAATGAAGTTCGAAATGATTCAATGAATCATAAAGTTTCCCGCGCAGAAATTAAATTGTGTAGTTTTTTTGCAGAACACAATGTACCTTTTAAGATTATGGATCACTTAACACCGTTACTCCAGGAGTGTTTTCCTGATAGTTACATTATAAAGGAAGTCCGATTAAAATCTTCTAAAAGCGCATGTGTTATTAAAAACGTAATCGGATTTGCTGAAAAAGAAGAACTAGCTAGTAAATTACAAAAAACTCATTTTAGTGTATTGATAGATGAGTCAACTGACATTTCCATGACTCAAACATTGTGCATTATCGTACGGTATTACGATGAATCTCTAGGAAAAATAGTTAGTCATTTTTGGGAGTTATGTAGAATTTTTAATGATAATTCTAGAGAAGTATCTGCTACAGCAGAGCATCTTTTTAATTGTGTCCGGGAATCTTTTCAACGTTTTTCTGTATCTTTTGATAAAATTATTGGTTTCGGGTCAGACGGTTGTAATGCGTTGATGGGTAAACATAATTCAGTAAGAACAAGATTTGAAGATAGTTGTCCTAACATTTACATCATGACGTGTATTTGTCATTCGCTTCACCTTTGTGCCAGTGAAGCTTGTGACGCAATACCGTCTGATTGTGAAAAATTATTTCATTCAATTTATAATCACTTTACATCAAGTTCTAAGCGGCAGCATGAATTTAAACAATATCAACAATTTTTAGAGCTGAAAAATCATAAAATTTTGTGTCCAGTGGAGACTCGATGGCTTTCAGTAACGGCTGTAATTACCAGGCTTCTAGAGCAGTGGGACGCGTTAACTTTATATTTTAATAATGTCGTTTACGATATAGAAACAAAAAGATCAAATTCACGAAAAACAAAAACTTCTTCGGCTTTAAATTTTGAAATAGAAGAATTTATACTTCAAAATCTTAATAATCCAATTACAAAATTATATTATCATTTTCTGGAATGGATTTTACCAAAATTCACAACTTTACCTAAACAAACTTTTTCAATCCGAGAAACCATTAATTACAGTCGTTCATAAAAAAATGAGTTCTACATATATAGAAATACTTAAAAATTTTATGATCCCGGATTACGTTAATAAAACACCGTTAAGTTTAATTAATCCGGCCGATGAATCGAAATATATAAATATTCTGAATGTTTACACAGGTGTATATTCAATTGGTTTTTTTAACAAGCCTGAGTACTCGACATCTACACTAAAAGAAGTACAAATCGAATTTCTTACTAATTGTAGAAATTTTTTCGTAAAAGGCTGCTTAGCAATAAAAAAAAGGTATGATTTCGATAAAATACTATTAAAAAATTTATCTATTAATAATCCTGAAGAAGCTATTGCTCAATTTACTCGAAATATAACACCTTCTTTATTACCACTAATACGACAACTACCTCGACTTGTCCCTAAAGAATGCTACCAATCAATCGACGATGAGTGGCGACAGCTACCCAATTTTATTTTACCGGAAAATATTAAAATCACCGATCCTGTAGATGCATTTTGGCACAAACTAAAAAAATTTGAAGATACGGATGAAATTTATTCTTTTAAAAATCTAGCTAGTTTTTTTTTAAGTATAATGTCACTACCGTTGTCAAACGCAGATTGTAAGCGTATTTTTAGTAAAATTAATTTAATTAAAACAAAAACTCGGAATAAATTATCTGTAAAAACGCTTAATGGGTTGTTACTGTCTAGTCAAAGAATAGATTCTAATTGTGTAAATTATGAACCCAGTCAACGGGAATACAATTTAATAAAAAATTCTTTATATGTTAGTGAAGAGAAAAGTAATAATGATAAAAACATAAACGAAGAAGAAGTGAATTTCGAAATGACAGACATGGACGATTGATTAGAGCCAAAGTAATTGTTTTGTTTAAGATTATTTGTTAAACCATTGAAATAATTTAATATATTGTTATTAATTTTGTTATCTTTTTTTGAAAGTTTAATTGTAATGATTGTTAATTAGGTAATATTAAAGTATAATGTAAAAAATGTATTAAGTTGAGAAGTATGAAAATCGAATGGAATTATGTCGCATAATTGCATTCGAATTTCATACTTGACAGTCTAATATGATATTATATAATAATAATTTAATGTATTTAAGAAATGTCAGACATGGATGATTGATTAAAGCCGAAGTAATTGTTTTGTTAAAGATTATGTGTAAAACTATTGAAATAATTTAATATATTGTTATAAATTTTGTTATGTTTTTTTGAAAGTTTAATTGAATTGATTGTTAATTAGGTAATATTAAAGTATAATGTAAAAAACTATTTAAATAAAGAAGAAATGTTTAATTCAATGTTATTACCGAAGAAAATGAAAAGTGGATGATTTCTTATGCTTCTGTTTAATGAATCAGTAATAATAAACATTTAAATAAATTATGTTTTGATACTTTAATTGTAATAACTGTAAGAATGCGTAACGTTATGCTTATATGTTGCAGCATCCTAATGCGTTATATGAGTATTGAAAGAAAAAAATAGCTAGAAAACTTGTCATTCCATTTAATAATGGAGCAATGATGTTGGCATAGATTTGAAAGTGCAGTGGAATTCTTTTCGATATGCGTTGATGTCGATATGTATGGAAACTTCGATATATCGAAGTATCGATATATCGATACTTCGATATATCGCAGTTTCCATACATATCGATTGTGTTGCATTGTTCCGCCATTGCTGGAATGATAGTGTTAGAAGGTGAAAAAATGGAGTAGAGGAAAAAAAAATTATTGTTTTTGGGGTTCCTGTACAGCAATCGAAGCGCTGACTATACCGCAGGGATAGTCAACGTTTTCTATCTAAAAAAAAAAAAAAAAAAAAAAAAAAACTGGAGATACGCGGCCGTTCGCACTCGTCAGTCGTAACTGCGTGATAACAGCAGAAACCATGTTGAGAAACGTGGGAGATTCATGGTGTCTGCCGCCAAGCAATATTATCAATTTCAATTTGTAGTAATTGTAAATTTAATAATTAGTTAATAATTATATATTAATAATTATAATCAAGTAAAGCTGTACTTGTTGTTGATTCAGGTAACCCTGCGTACAATCTTGTATTATAATTATTCTAATCGCTTTTTGAATATGTATATAGTGTAAATATATTTCAGTTATTACTCGCATCAACCGTAGTACAATTTATTGGTGACGTTGTTTCCAATTTTCGTAAGACAAGGGAATTTGTCTTATATATATATGATTTATAGTTTATATTTATATTTCAAATCTGTATATAATATTTATTGTTATGTAAAGCGCTTTTTTGTCACAATTAATGAGTTTTTTGATTGTCCGGAATGAAATGGAAACAAGTTTTTGTGCAATTATTTGTTTTTATATATAAAAATATGAAAAAAGTGAATGAACTTACTTGAAACGCCATTGTTTGGCAAATCATCAGTATTAGTCTCATCGGCCATTTAGCTTTGTATGCTTTATGTGACCATAATCTATGAGTACCTGCAGTAACACCGATTAATGTTATCGGTATTGTTATTATCACTGTAAAATTGAGAAGAGTTTATTATTTATTGTTTTTAATAAAATTTAATTTATTTTTCGTTTTGTTACTATAAATGAAAATTGCAATAAATCGCTGCCAATGATAATAGAATAAATCTATTATACATGGCATTGTGCGATTGATAATTTCAATCGATAATTGTGATAACTTACTGAATATTATAGTATAAAAATTTAGTGCGGTTACACTTAAAAATAATCCATATATGCAGCCTATATGGAGATATAGAAACATTATTACAAGTTTCCATTTAATGTTCCACTTATATTCGGTTTTCAATTCTTTTGACACCTGCATATTTATTCTTCAGTAAGTTTTTTCATTCTTCTGAAATAAATAATAAATAACATATTAATGGGATTTTATTTTTTATTTTTTTAAAAGAATTCAACAAAACTTTTAATAGTTTTCTTATAATTTATAATTTTTTATTCGGAAGCTTACTTGCCGAATATTTTCCTACTGATCAGCTATGAAGCAATAATAAAATCACTTTTTTGTCTAAAACAATTTTCTATTTTTAATTCACGTTCATATCACATAAACACCATTATTTACGATAAAATTGTAGAAAGGGTATAGCCGGATAAGTATGGGAAATCTGCCCCCGTGGCTTTTTTGAATCGCACTTGGGGGATCGATTTGGTGTCGAATAAAAATAATTCACCCCAAATTTTAGCTCTTTTACTCAAACGGTTCTCGAGATTTTCAAAAAAACCTGTGTTTCCGATTTTATTTTTATTTTTTTTTATAGTAAAATTCACAACTAATCAATGATGATTTTTTTCTAGTTCTTAGGAGTCTAAGACATGGAAAAAAATATTATCATAATATTTTAACGAAAAGCCGATTTTTGGCGGACGAAAGAAAATTTGAGATTTTAGAAAAAAAATTAGTTTTTAATTTTTTTCATATTGTTCCACCACTTCAAAAAATTCAAGAAAATTTCTGAGTGTAGAGGAGTATAAAAGACATTTTCTGACAAATTTTGGAGAGTGACATATTTCAAAAAAGCTAAAAAAAAAAATTTAATTTTCTTTCGTCCGCCAAAAATCGGCTTTTCGTTAAAATATTATGATAATATTTTTTTCCATGTCTTAGACTCCTAAGAACTAGAAAAAAATCATCATTGATTAGTTGTGAATTTTACTATAAAAAAAAAAAAATAAAATCGAAAACACAGGTTTTTTTGAAAATCTCGAGAACCGTTTGAGTAAAAGAGCTAAAATTTGGGGTGAATTATTTTT
Source organism: Polistes dominula (assembly GCF_049000335.1). NCBI lineage: Eukaryota > Metazoa > Arthropoda > Insecta > Hymenoptera > Vespidae > Polistes > Polistes dominula. The sequence continues at coordinate 3,965,200 of NW_028301049.1, read as the reverse complement.
ATTCGACACCAAATCGATCCCCCAAGTGCGATTCAAAAAAGTCACGGGGGCAGATTTCCCATACTTATCCGGCTATACCCTTTGTGGTCAAGATAATTACTTTTCATTAACCGTATTCATACTAATTTAACGAAAAATATGAATAATAACGAATAATGAAAATATTGCAAATATAATACAAAATAGCAATCACTTAAATATTTAAAAACAAAAAATATCATTAAAATAATTTATATCTATATTAGAAGCGATTTTAAAGAAATAAGCTACGAAGACCGCGGATTAAGAGGTCGTGCTCAGGGACGGGAACAATGGTTAGATTTGATATTTGCGACAATAAACTTTTGAATTCCTAATGGTAATTAACAATAATAATAATAATAATAATAATAATAATAATAAATAAATAAATAACAAAATTATACTTATAAAATAAGAACGCAGTTAGTCGAAAGAGATTCGGTGTCCGTGTAAAATATTGAATGTTGAAATAACCGTAGAAGAAACGACTTCAAGAAATTATAAAACTCACTAGCGTTATATTAACACGAAAGTAGAAATAAATGTGAGACGGAAATTGAGAACTTAAGACTCCTATATGCCCGCCACATCCCCACCAGTGGTAGGTAGAATTCAGTGGTGGGGACTAATCTGTTTTCTAGGGGTTAAAATTTTTTTTAAAGTGGGAACAAAAAACATCCAATGAATTTCATAACATGAGACGATAGAAATAAACCCTGCTACTATTGGTCAATCAACTTGGGGAAAGAATTTCGAAAACCTAACCACTACAATCCAATTAGCCACCGTAATAGTAACATTTTTACATGATTTTTTCATTCTGAAGCAATTCGTTACTAATATATTTAAAATCATTAGGATTTGCAACAAAAAATTTGCTGATTAATAGAATGATGAGATAGTTTATTTTGAAAGTAGTCTTACTCTATTTGTCAATTATTATTTTCTAGTTGTACCTTGTTATTGTACTACTTTATGTTATGTATCAATAAAGCATTTGAGATAATTTATATTTCGAGTAAATATGATAATACTCTATTGTAAATAAGATAAGACAAAAAGTTTTTGTACTAACAAAATAATTTTAAAACGCAATTTTTAAAAGGGTAAAGAATTCTGATGAAGAATCAATGAATCAATGAATGAGAATAAAAATTTTTAAATCCTGATTTTATTACAACGTCAGAATAGACCAAGAAAGTATTGTACTGACACCACTATATAAAATATCAGGCAAATTACAACAGCAAAATTCAATAAACGAAAATTTTAACAAAAAAAAACTGACTTCAAAAAAATAAGTATTTCAAAAAAAATTAATATGCACTAATAATTTTGTAGTGTATTCGTCTATATGTTCATTTTTCTATTGATTTACCACCGTTTATTCGTTATCATTATTCTAAACTCGTCTACTTTTTTTTGTTTAACAATGTGTACTAATATTGTAGGATGTGAAAATATTTAGTACTACTTAGTTGTTTCTATATATTTTATGAAAGAGTGTACTCGAAAACTTATTAAATACACTAGAGATCTAAATAACAATAATCCTGTTTTGATAGCGTTGTAGCACGTATTCGAATAAATATTTAACAAATATTTTCGACATTCGTTGAAGATACTTTTCATATGCGAGTGAACTCTGCATTAATAATGTTTTCGCATTATTCTACTATGATACGGATTACAATTCGTGGTGTCAGAGTTCGTCACCTGTGTCTTACGTAAGACTCGTATTAGCTGGATATAAAAAACGGCAGATCGCACTTCCTACTTTTAATTACGTGTTGACGTTGAAGGCTTATGCAACGCAGTCGTGGAATACTAAAGTCCGAGCAGTGCTAACGTGTACATTAGATATGCAAAATTAATTTACATTCATATGGTCACTTTATTTTCTGCAACAACTATTTAATCAAAAAACGATATTACCACTACAATTCGTGATATAAGTTTTAATATTGTAAAAATTTTCAATTCAAATATAGAGAGTGAATAGAAACGTTATTCCCAATATAATTTAAAAAACTTTTTTGTAAAACAAGAAACTAAGATTTAATGTTTCTAAGCAAACATAACGAATGTAATATAGTATATGTGTGATTCTCAGATAACTGTGATTTTTACAACTCAAAATTTTGAAAAATTAAAAATGCTTTATAACTTATGTTTTGGGTACTATTGTTCCCCAATTATGCTCAGAATTAAGCCAGTAATACAGTTCTACTACAACTTCAATAGACAAAAAACTAGGACAAAAAATGAAAATTTCAATGATACGGTATTGACAAATAAATGAAATATTCAAAGTACTTACCTAAGTCTTTTTTAAATCTTAAAATAATAAAACGAATGATAAATTATAATACTCTCATAATGATACGAAGACTTTTTTGGTATTTTCTTTCTAGATTTTGACAATCTTTAAGCGCTTGACTCCCACCCGGAGTTCGCGGATTCGAGTCCCCGCTCTCCGACATCGAACGAGGGGACATGCCTGCTCGTTGTCGTGGCTTTGTGATCGCGGGCGTCAGAAATAATGTCCTTGGGACCACCGTCAACATTCGACGTAGTGGCCTCGGGAGGGACCGGACTGCTGCGCTTCGCACGGGGGACGGTACTGCCCGCGGGACCACCACAATGATAGGTGCTTCCCGCAAGGGGCCCGGGCACAATAGTCCAAGGACTGAGCGCCCGGGATAACAAACCACACGAAAAAAAAATAGTAATCTTTGAATGTAACTAAGTTTAAAATGAGTTAATAAATGAAATTTTCAACAATTATAAATGTAAAAAACAATGATATAATTTTTATATAATTAAATATTAATCTATAATAGAATTTTTTATCAAAATACTTAGTGAATCATTCCTTATTTCTTAAACTTTGTCGAAAAGTTACATTTTAACATTTTGTTTTTTGATTTCAATCCTGACTACGAAGTCTTTCTGAGATTTTTTCAACACTTTCTGTGCTTTTGCAGAAGGTAATGGCAAGCGATTATCACTTTAGTTTATTTGTCCCATCGAGATATGATCACATATTATGCCAGGTTGACAATCGAGACAACTTAATGAGTTGAATAGTATTAGGCCAAGATTTTCCCTACTCCAAGTGTATTGGTATGGTGTATTGCTTTTTTTTAATTCGCTTCTTACCCATCGAAGCCCGTTTAGAGATATTTTTATTAATGTCATTGTTGTTGTCATTCATCTCGTTGTTGTTTTCGTCCGGAGCATTATTTTGAAGTTCTTTTCTCTTGAGTCGTGATGATTTTTGTCACATATTTTGTAATTTTCGCGGACATCGTTTTTCACGTTCTGTCAACTGGTCAATTGATTTTAATTTATTAACCAATTTCCGCTGTACGTATCTCTCTCGTTCTTGTTGACAATAATTTTTATAAGTTTCTGGATCTTCTTTAATTTTCTGCCGCCGCAACCTTTCTGCTTCTCTTTTTTTTTTAATTTTTCATCTTGCTGAACTTTAGTAATTTTTTTTTATTATTAATTTTTATTATTATTTAGTTAATCTAAATATTGTATTAATATGTGTAAATTTCAATATCATGGTACTGACATGTAATCTTATGACTTAATTTTTTCGAAACAAAACAAATTATTTCTGTCAAAATATCAGGGCAATAAATAAACATACAGCTGTAAACTATAAACAAATAGTCCTTCCTTAAAATGCCGCCAGAGAGAGCGAACGAAACTAAATGGAAGATGGCGTTTAGGCGGCAAATATTTTAAATGGTATAGCCGGATTAATATGGGAAATCTGCCCCCGTGGCTTTTTTAACTCGCACTTGGGGGATCGATTTGGTGTCGAATAAAAATAATTCACCTCAAATTTTAGCTCTTTTACTCAAGCGGTTCCCAAGATTTTCAAAAAAACTTGTTTGTTCGATTTTATTTTCAACGGTATTGTCGGCGATAGAATACTATCAAATCTATGAATTTTATAATTTTTTGATAAAAAAAATCTGTTGAATAAAGTACTAGAAAAATTAAAAATAAATTATCCATGTTTAAAAAATATTGTGTTGTTTAAAATGTCTAAAAATTATCCATGTTTTCTATTGCTAGATACAATTTAAAATTGGTCGGTAAAAGACATTGACTAATCATTGATATGAAAACCTTTAATTTTCTTGAAACAAAAAAAAGTAAACTTACAAAACTTTTAAAATAGACTGTCAATATTGTTAAAGTAGAAAACTTCTTTAGAATCAGGGTGATTTAAAACTCGATGAATCAGAGTAGTGTTAAAATCCATTAAACAAAAATGCGTCACTAAAAAGAAACAAACATAAAAAAAATCATGTGTGCAGATCACACATGTTAAAAGTGAAACCTTCAAAAACTAAGTTTCGAAAGAATGAGATGAATGCAAAATATCAAGTGTTGGTTAATTGAATGGTTTAATTGTTATAATATTTGGACCTTGAATAAGTTCTCGCTGTTTTTTTACAAAATAAAAACTTTATTTAAAATATAAGGAACAAAAAGGTTTTATTGAAAGTATTGCCCATCACTAGAGACCACTTTCTCTCATCTTTTTGGTAGTATATGGTCAGTATATGAATTCCGCGTTGGAAAAACAACATGTCTTTTGAGGCTATCCAAGATTCGACCCATTTTTTAGCTTCTTCGTAAGAATGAAAACGCTGGTCAGCTAAGTCATGTGTCATCGAACAGAACAGGTGAAAATCGGAAGGGGCTATGTCAGGTGAATACGGCGAGTGGGGTAGAACTTCGCATCGAAGCGTTTCCACGTAGGTTTTCACTGATTTTGCAACATGAGGCCGTAATTTTGTCATGTAACAAAATCACTTTGTCGTATTATACACTGTTGTCGTATTAGACGGGCAGCTGGCTACATAAAAATGCATTTATCCGCTTCAAGATTCATTTTTATTGAAAAAGATACCTTTGGTATAGCTGAACATAAATCTGCAAGTCTGCCATCGCAAAACTGGGGCCTAAAGCGGGGGGGGGGGTACGATTGAAAACGTGAAATTTAGGTGTGAAAAAAATGATAAGCTTCACGGATTCTAATTACGGAAAATGCTTGTATTTATATTAAGGAATCGCGAAAAAATATTAACAGACAGTTTGCTCGGGGTTAAAGTGCCGGCAGAGCGCGCCAAAGGAGTGTAAAAATTAATAAAAAAAAATCACAAGGTTCATGAACAAAAACTTTTTAATTTTATTATTTAAACATTAAGAAAACAATTTACAAAATAGCAGACAAAAATTTTGGGGCTAAAGCCTTGGCAGACGGCTTGAAAAAGCGCGCTATAATAGCCCACATAACATAAAAACTTTCTAAAATCTTTCTAAAACATTTCTTGAAAAGCTTTAAACCTTTCAAAAAGGTTTCTAAAAAATCTTTCTACAAGGTATTTTCGAAAATATTTTACTGATAGAGTAATCTATCTATTTATTGTTGTATAAATCAAGTTTTATTTAAACAATAAATAAACATTCGATAGTATTCGGCTTCTTCGGCTTGTAAAATTGAAAGCGAATGGCTCACAAAATTTTTAAAGTGAAAATGGGCACCTATTATAAAATAAAAAAGATGTTTGCAGATCACACGTGTTACAAGTGAAACTTTCAAAAATCTAAGTTTCGAGAGAATGAGATGAATGCACAATTTCAAGAGTAAGATAATTGTAGGATTTATTTATTATAATACTAGGATATTCATCATCAAACTTTCATGTTTACTGATTTTGTCTCTGAATATCTTTTGAACGCTTAATTTAATCGCCAAAACATAAGACACTATTTTTATAGAGCAGTTAATTTCCTACAAAAATTTGTATTGTGCACTTTTTAATAGTCATTTATTGTCGAGTTATAAAATGCATAAACAAAAATGAAATTTGTCTAAAAATCATTAAATTTAAATCTTCAATATCATTCAAATGGTGAGGTTTACGGAAAAAATATTACATACCTTTTTTGTAGAGCATTAAATTTCCTACAAAATTCTTCAAAAACATTTTTCTGTACAATCAATTAATGATGAAGGATGAATTTTATTCTATTGGACTGAAAAAAAAAATAAAAAACTGCGATGCGGAGGATCTTCCTATTAAAATTAAGAGCTCATATTTGGTGAGAATTGTTTTAAGGTGTCTAGCAACCTATTTTTCCGTGGCACTTGAAAAAGAAAAAAAAGTTATTTTTTTGACCCACCCTAATATATATGTATTAAAAAAAACGGTGACGGTAAGTCACCTTATAGGTATATACTTTCAGTGCATTAAATAAATATGTCTAATGGTTATTGTACCACCGGTGGTATACGTGGCACAGAACGTGTTAATTATAATTTATATTATCAATTTATGTTATATTTTATTATTTAATATTATTTAATCATTATAATTATTAATATTTATTAATTATAATTAATAATATTATTAATTATATATGTATTAGTAATATAATGGAAATTAATACAAGTTCGCATGGCTCACTGTCAGCCTGCGGACGTCATAGCGTGCGGATGTGTGGCTCCCCATATTAGTGCTACAGTGATATGCAATAAAGCGTTCATTGTAAGCACTTCACCGATAGTGTGTTTTTGTGTTTTTTTTAGTTAACTTTCTTTTTTTCTTCTTCTTACATTCTGAAAATAAGGAAAGTGGATGCAGAGGTGACAAATCTAGTCTGGGTAACTCTTGATAAGAAGAATGAGGGTATAACTTCGCCGCGTGCAGTTGGCACGGAGGAACCTTGGTCCAATAATTGGCATGAGCTACGAAAGTTAGTCGATTGTCGTTCCTACAAAGAAAGAAAAATTAACGAGGCTGCAGCTGCTTTGGTTAAAAGGCTAAGCATCAAAAGGAAGAAAAGCATTGTGATAGCAAAGCTAAACTTGCCGCATAGTCCAGTCAAGATGGCGCCCAAAAAGAGACACAGTGATGGTGAGTCATCTCATCAAGCTGTGCGAGAGAGAAGCTCCTCCTTGAAAACGAGAAGGTTAGAAAAGAAGTGGAAACATTAAAGGTTCTCTCTGAAACAAAAAGTAATTTGCCGCCAGCGCAGCCTGGTGGCAATTCGACCGAAGTAAACATGGAGATTGACCTCACTGCAGGGGACGAATGGAATGTAGTGGAGAGACTAAAAAAGAAAAACGCTAATTATAAAAGAAAACTAGACAATACAGACGACGGAAGCGACGCCCGTAAGGCCCGCGCTCGTCCAAATAGAAACAGTGAAGACAGTGTAGTCCAACCAATGAAAACCGTTGTTTCCAACGGTGGGAATGAAAAAGTGGTGCAGAAGAAAATACCTGGTCTCACCAGCGTGAGTGGAATGAGTGCACCAACAAAAAACAATAGTTCCAATGGTAGCCGGCGTCCACTTCCTATCGTGGTGCACCATCAGGATTCTAAAGACTCAATGGTCTTATTAGTCCAGTCAAAATAGCCCTGAAATCGGGTTTTTGAGCTATACGGCTGAAAAAATATGGAAATTATCAGAAAAATGCGTACAATACTGTGGGCAAAGAAAAAAAGTTCTCAACCACCGGGAAAGGGGTGAAAAAAATTAAAAACTACCCCAAAATACGATTTTTGGATTATATGTTGAAAATATCAAAAAAAGTTTCAAATAAAAGTTGTAGAGCATAAAATTTTAGGCCTATCTATATCAAACCATTTTTTCCCCTAAAACGCACCCTTTCACCCCTACGACGGTTCAAAGTACTCAAAAAATGAAAATTCAATAAAAAATATAAAAATTGGACTTTTAAAAATTTTTTTTTTTTTAATTATCTTTAAAAAACTACAAAGAACAATCGTAGGGAAACAAAAAATTTTTTTTTTCATCCCTTCTATTAAAAATCAAGGGGTGAAAACGGTTTTTGCTCGATATTTCGCTTAAAACGGGTTATTTAAAAAAATTTTCTTTTTCATATGAATTTTTAATTTATTTTTTAAATTTTGGTGTTGAATTTATATTTATAAATATTTACCTGTAGGAAATATCCCAATTTAAAGACAGGTAATTACTCCCTTAGTCCTACGCCTTTGTAGAAAGAAACAGAAAATGAAGCTATCCTGCTCTTACTCATTGTGACGTAGTCGCCATGGCACGCATGCGCAAACTCCTAACTTCCATGCGTGCAAGAGAGATAGACAACCAATTGTTAGCTTCGTCTAAATGTAAACAGTATAACGCGATGAAACCCTTTTTCTTAAATATATTCTCTTTTTCTTCTATATTCTCTATAGCTCGAGAGTCTCGCGCGCATCTATGACAGCATGATAGATTTTTGAAAATATCTCAAAAAGTAAGCGAGATAAAGCGATTTTGTATTAATTATGTTTTGTAGACAATTTTATTTGCTACAAAAAAGGTTCAGTACTAAAATATATTATCTTCCTCACTTTTCGAGATATATTAAAAAAATTAAAAAACTATTCCCACCTTTTCTTACATTTTTGAAAATATCTCAAAAAGTAAGCGAGATAAAGCGATTTTTTATTAATTATGTTTTGTAGACAATTTTATTTGCTACAAAAAAGGTTCAGTACTAAAATATTTTATCTTCCTCACTTTTCGAGATATATTAAAAAAATATGATTACTCTCTTACCTGATACTTTTTATTAAGTTTCACCACTGACAAGGACAGCGCAAGGTCTTGCCCTCTCGGATTTTGTTCAAATTTTGCAGGATGATAGATTTTGCTTACCTTTTTACGAATATATAGTGTTATAGGATCCACTACTCAATAATTTTTGAGATATTTGCCATTAAAAATGCTTATGAGGCTATCTAGTGTTTAAATTTACTTCTGAAGTAAGCAATGGTATATAATAGGTTTAGGATAATGACAACGATTCGGCGATTCGTTCTAATAGTGGGCCGAGTCTTTTAGGGTACGAATCTTGGGAGGTAAATTTTTTTTTTTCTATTTTTATATGTAAAGATACATAATAGAGTTTAAATAAGTTGAAAATGAAATGTCTTAAATGACTAGAAACCTTATAAGAGTTTTTTTTTTTTATTAGCATTTGTATCTGTTCTCAATTCTCACTATTTTCAAAATAAATATCAATGATTAGACTGCTAAAATTTCTCAAAAAATCACGAAAATATATCAAGACTTTTCTTATTTTTGTTAATTATTAATCTTAATCAGTAATTAAGACTTTCCTACGCTTGTTATAATAAAAAAAAATATGTAAAGTGTTTTAAAATACATTAATAGAGAGAAATAAATGATAAAATTTATTAAAATGTAATAAAAAAATTTTTTTTTAAATTTTAAAACTTGAAAAAAAATAGTAGTTATCGAAGGCCAACGGCCAGACCGGCCTGAAACGTAAAATTAGTAGGTTTGCTTTAAAAATTATGAAGAAAATCTAAATATGCACTCACTTAAAAAAATGCAATTTAAAGTTTAAAAATCGAAAATTACGTATTAAGACACTTTAAATAATTTTTTTGAATTTTTTTTCGAAAAGTACATTGAAAAACAAAACTTTTATGTAGAATGGTAATTTTCATTTGGATGAGTTTTAAAAAAGGTACGGGCTAAAAACCACAGAAAGAGCTGCTTTTTGAAAATTCGATATCTTTGGAACGGCAGATCAAAAAATGCCACAATTTAGGAGGAAGGGTTTTTCAGTGGGTACTAAAAGATACCAAAAAATGGCGGAAATCAAAAATAAAAATTTTTAAAACCGTCCGATTTGGCGTGGAATGCCCCATATGTACAGAATAATATTTATTACAAAACAATAAAAGCATTTCCCAAGTGAGAATAGAGAGTAAACAGTGATTCAGCCCTACGTGAGAATCTGAATGTACCCTGCAATAAACATATCGAAAAAAAATTAATTAATTAATAAATAATATAATTAATAATTAAAAATTAATTTGTCTCGATATTTTAGTATTTTTTCAAAATCATTGATATTTATTTTGAAAATAGTGAGAATTGAGAACATATACAAATGCTAATAAAAAAAAAAACTCTTATAAGGTTTCTAGTCATTTAAGACATTTCATTTTCAACTTATTTAAACTCTATTATGTATCTTTACATATAAAAATAGAAAAAAAAAAAATTTACCTCCCAAGATTCGAACCCTAAAAGACTCGGCCCACTATTGGAACGAATCGCCGAATCGTTGTCATTATCCTAAACCTATTATATACCATTGCGGAGGTGATGGTCAAGCGTTCGAAGCGTGCGGTCACGGATCAGGTAGCTCGTGCTTTGCGAATACATCTCGGACAATCAAGTGCAATATCGAGTGCAATATCGAGGGTAACAATCGGGTTTCCTTCTTTCTCATACCCCTGCTTTATTTCTATACTATCTATTATTTTTTTTATCTTTTAATTTCATCACCCTCCCTTGTTACCGAAAAACAAACAGTGAGTGCACATAACAAACACGTAAAATCGGGCGAGAAAAATGTGTAATCCCTGCTTCCCCGAAACACCCCTCCGAGCCTTATATCGCGGGAGATAATTAAAATATGGAAATTGAAGAGGAATCAAATGAAGTGCTACACAGAACAATGGCCTCAAACGACAACACAAAGGCAGGACACCAAGAATGCTCCCCACCAAGAGCTCCTGGCTCAGCACTGCACGATAACCGGTATAAACAGACAAAAGGACAAGGAATAACTCCACTGGACAAACTATTTATCCAAGCAAGAAAACAGCTTGGATATAGACCAACAACACCGACAGGCCTAGCACCAAATTTAGCCGCAGCGAGAAAAAGACCATTGGAAAACTCGCCAACAAGTGCAATAACATCGCAAATACGCACCGAACAAAGCGACCACCAACGGTCGTCCGAATGGAACGAACCGAAAAGAGTGGCTAGACAACCGCGATTACCGGACAAAGCTAAGATTCAAATTGAAAACAAATACGCGCGCCTGCTGGACTACGAAGACATCGAGCAGGACGCCAACCAAGGGTGGGAACACAGCACACAACCGGCCACTGCACCATGGCCAGCCCTACCGCCACCTAGGCCGACAAGGAATATCGGAACGACCATTAGCGCCACTCCACTCCACCGCGCAGAGGGCGGGACAATGAACCCTGCAACACCGACGGAACATCACCCCAGCCAAAGCCAGAGGGCACCCCTCGCCGAGCGAAGGGGGAGGAACCCAGACGCGGCAAGGACCGTCCACCGCCGATTTACGTATGTGATATACAATTCGAGAACATAAAAGGTGTTCTCAAAAAAATGAACTCAAAAGACCTTATTATAAAAAAGACAGATAGTGACACGTGCACAATCTTTGCCTCGTCACTCTCCACCTATAAAGACACTATCAACATCTGTAAGGTTAATCAATTTAAATTCTACACCTACACGCCAAATAGCGCGAAACCTAAAAACTTAGTTCTCAAGGGCATAGAAGGCAATGTTTCAGCCGAGGACATCAAAAACGATCTGCTCAGCTTTAACTTGCCTAACACTAACATCACAAAGGTATCAAAAATTAAATTCCACAAAAATAGCGAGAAAGAACATTTTTTAATTCAACTAAGCAATGATAGTGATACCCAAAGTATCACGAAAATTAGACACTTAGACATGCAAAGAGTCTATTGGGAACCTCTCAAAAGGAGAGGTCTCTTCCAATGTGTAAAATGCCAACATTTCGGACATTCTAGCGTTAACTGTTCACTGGGATACCGATGCGTCAAATGCGGCAAAGACCATGAACCGGGAAAATGCACAATCCCGAAGGGCATAAACGAACTCAACACTTTATACTGTGCGAACTGCCAAAGCGCAGGACATCCAGCCTCATACAAAGGCTGCCCTTATTATAAGTTCGCGAGAAAAATACATGTAGATAATCGCGCTTCAAAAAATCTAGAAAGAACTAAACGCATAAACCTAATTAATAATTACGTAGACAAAGCCACCACACCCCACCCAGCCAACCCTAACACTCAACATAACATACCAGTAAGAAATAACATCCCTAACCGCATCCAAAACCTCAATAACACACAAAACGCATGGTTCAGTACCAAAAACACAAACGAACACCTTTTCGGCAATAACAGCCGCAGTGATGTCATCTATAACACTAGCAACAACAATAACAACTTCAATTTTGAATCATTTCTCACCCGCATAGAGCAACAAATAGACAGAGCAATTAACAACAAACTAAACCAGATACAAACAGCGATTAACAACAACACTAAGCGAATTGACACCATATTCGAATATCTCAACACAAGCCTCGAATATGTTGACTAATACCAGTAGCTTCGCCACTTCCAACCACACAGATAACAATCAAATAATCGCTAATAAGTGTATCAAAATCGCAGCCATTAATGTTAACTCCCTCATATCCCTCAGTAAAAGATATGAACTTCTCAACTTCATCAAAACCAATAACCTCGACATCTCCTTAATCAGTGAAACCAAACTAAACAAAAACCATAAAATACAATTCAAAGATCACAATATCATAAGAACAGACAGACCCAACAGTACCAGAGGCAGCGGTACTGCAATCATTATAAAAAACAACATAGCTCATCAAATAATTTACTCCCCTTCATCCAGAAACAACACCATCCTAGAATATACAATAATTAAATTAACAACAACTAACAATAAAAACATATTCATCATTGCACTTTATGCCAATAATAAAGATAACAAAATATTCACCACCGAAATCGAACAACTCTTCAATAGCTTAAAACTAAACAACCCTAACAATTACTACTTAATGGCTGGAGATCTAAATGCACGTAACATCCTTTGGGGAGACACTACCACAAAAATTAAGGGCAAGCTTCTCAAAAGATGGGAAGAAAACAATGGCATCCAATACAGGACAAAAATCTACCCACCATCCACGGCCACCTTCCCCAGTGCCAACTCCTTCCTAGACCTCTGCATAGCCGATAATAGACTCCCAATCAGCAACCTAGTTAATAATAAAATAGAAACCTGCAACTACAATAGTAACCACAAAGCTCTCCTAATTAACATCAGCCTTGACGACAATCTAAATCACACAAATCCCTCCGCAAATCACAGATACATCTACAAAAAAACAAAATGGTCAGTTTTTACTAGAAAACTCAAAAATATTTACAATGTCCCAGTACCTTACAATACCAACCTCACCAACACAGAAATTAACGTAATGATAGAAGAAATTGATAAGACAATCATAAAAGCAATCGAAAAATATGTACCAAAATACAAACCACAAGACAATGTTCTTAATTACGTCAATTTCAAAATCAAAAAATTACACAAATACAAATCATACCTCGTCTCATCCCTCAACAAATCTTACAGGACAACATATCCACACAACAACCAACACTCCCCACCATATCTCAAATACCTCATACACAAAATTAATGACATACTTAAGAACGAATACAGAACAGCCTACGTAAAATACTGGGACACACAGTTTAAATCAATAAACCACAGGAGCTCCGAATCCTTTTTCCCAAAGCTAAATAGATTTTTCAGACCAAAAAAGCCAATATCCATCAACACTATCTCAATAGACCTTAACAAAAATCACTTGCTACACCGTTTCAATTGTAACACATCCGAATTACCCGTAATTGATAATAAGTACCTCCTACAAAACCCACAAGACATCCTCAATACGATAAGAGCCTTCCTAGAAACCATAAATGCTCCTAGGTACTTAAATAATGGCACAGCCCTCAAAAGAACAGTCGACACAAAAGTAGAAAGACTTACAATCAACTTTAAAAATAGGGAGCATCAGAAACTAACTATTACCCAATTCAGTGAAACAAACCCAGCATTCTACCCCTCACAACAGGCTAACAACACATATTTTCACAACATAACCCAAGTTCATAAAATTATCTCCTCACTACCAAACAAAACCTCATCCGGTCTAGATAATATTCCCCCAATAGTCTTAAAACACTTACCTGACACTATAATACGCGACTACACAACCATATTCAATAACTGCCTCAATAACCGATATTTTCCAGAATCCTGGAAAAAATCCAAAATCCTGCCTCTGCTCAAAAAGAATAAACCACCCGAGGACGTAGCCAGCTACCGCCCAATCAGTCTAACCCCAGCAATCAGTAAAGCGTTTGAGGCTGTCATTAATAACATAATCAAATCACACTCCTCATCGAACAACATAATTCCTGATAACCAGTTCGGTTTTAAAAGGAACCACTCCACAACTCATGCCATACACAAAATCATCACGGACATAAATCGACATCTTCATAGAGGAGAGGTGATAGGTGCATGCCTAATAGATCTAGAACGAGCCTTCGATTCAGTTTGGATAAATGGTCTCATATATATCCTAAACAACCTCGAATTTCCTGAAGATTTAATACACTTGGTCTGGAACATGACCAAGGACAGGAAATTCGTAACATGGAATGGAGACACATTCTCTTCTGCTACCTTCAATATAATTGAAGGCCTTATGCAAGGCACAGTAAATTCGCCAGAGCTATTTAACATATTCACTCACGCAATCCCAAACCTCCACCCACTAAACACTAACAACAATTCTTACTCCGCAGCATTTGCCGACGACCTCATAATCTTATATGGCGACAAGTCTCCTCTGACGGTCCAATCCAATCTAGAAACCTTAGTAAATAAAATCAACCATCGATACCTACAATGGAACTTAAAAATCAATCCAGCTAAAAGCGAAACAATCCTATTCCATAAACCACTCAGATTCCTAGGCCAAAAAACCAGACTAGAAATTAAAAACTTCCAAATCCATATCCATGACAACAACGTTAAGCACCCAATACAAAACAGAAAGAATGTTAAATATCTAGGCATGTCATTAGACTACCTACTAAGATTAACGCCCCACGTAACAAACCAGATCCAAAAAGCCAAGACTGCATTTAAGGCTAGTTCTAGACTATTCTTCAACAAAACGTTATATCCTAGAGCCAAAGTAATTTGTTATCTACTACTAATCAGGTCAATCATTACATATGCTTCCCCAATCTGGTGGAACTTAAGCGCCTCCACTATGGAAAAAATGCGCAAATTCGAAAGACACTGTCTCCGAGTATGTCTCCACGTTTTCCGCAAACGCAACTCAGACGACTTTGTTAACAATAGAACCATCTACAATTTAGCAAATATCCCCCGCATCGATAACTTCCTACTAAAAATAAACAGGGAATACTTTGCGCAACTAAAATCCATAGACAACAAATACCTAAGAGAATTCAGCCAAAATGGACTCAAAAACTTCCAAGACGAAGCAACCTCAGGCTACATCCCGCCACATGCGTTCATGTTCTTTGACAAATTAGGTTACCTACAGAATGAATCAAACATACCGATCCTTTACCACACTTCCAGAAATCCATCCAATAAATCCATTCCCCGGAACCTAGCTGATACCCCTAGCCGACATTTAAAATACTCTACAACGATCCCAGACAGAGATTCCAACGACTTCCACAGACTTAAGACAAATAGATATTGGTGGCTTTCAGAAGACGCCAGATTCATTGACGATATCAGGAGAAGAAAACTCAGCCTGAATCGCCCATAAAGACGGACACACTAAGTCAATAAATATAGTAAATATTATAGTATAAGCGAAACCAAAGACTTCTGATCTCGTTATAAATACGTCAAAGTATAATAGTAGGCATGCGTACACATAGTAAGCGCCCACACTGTGATCGTTAGATCTAAGCATATACTTCCCCTTGTAAATATACCCCCCTTCCCCACTAGTATTAAGGCTAGTTTATAATTTTAAACAGAGTATACGAGTTTTTCGTTAATTTTTTCTCGTAACGCATCCACCGTCATACAAGTAACTCCCGGCGAATGTGCCTTTTACTATTAGTTTTAGCATAGTACAAATCTCCTAGAAATAAGTCACCGTGCAATAGCGAGTTCGCCCTACCCAATGGGTCAAACTATTGTCTAGTCTAATAAGACAGTAAATGTATGGTTTTTGTTAGTAGTTTTATTTGTACCAATTTATATATTTTATATGTTACTGTACACTTTTAAACAAATAAAAACTTTAAAAAAAAAAAAAAAAAAAAAAAAAAAAAATTATATACCATTGCTTACTTCAGAAGTAAATTTAAACACTAGATAGCCTCATAAGCATTTTTAATGGCAAATATCTCAAAAATTATTGAGTAGTGGATCCTATAACACTATATATTCGTAAAAAGGTAAGCAAAATCTATCATCCTGCAAAATTTGAACAAAATCCGAGAGGGCAAGACCTTGCGCTGTCCTTGTCAGTGGTGAAACTTAATAAAAAGTATCAGGTAAGAGAGTAATCATATTTTTTTAATATATCTCGAAAAGTGAGGAAGATAAAATATTTTAGTACTGAACCTTTTTTGTAGCAAATAAAATTGTCTACAAAACATAATTAATACAAAATCGCTTTATCTCGCTTACTTTTTGAGATATTTTCAAAAATCTATCATGCTGTCATAGATGCGCGCGAGACTCTCGAGCTATAGAGAATATAGAAGAAAAAGAGAATATATTTAAGAAAAAGGGTTTCATCGCGTTATACTGTTTACATTTAGACGAAGCTAACAATTGGTTGTCTATCTCTCTTGCACGCATGGAAGTTAGGAGTTTGCGCATGCGTGCCATGGCGACTACGTCACAATGAGTAAGAGCAGGATAGCTTCATTTTCTGTTTCTTTCTACAAAGGCGTAGGACTAAGGGAGTAATTACCTGTCTTTAAATTGGGATATTTCCTACAGGTAAATATTTATAAATATAAATTCAACACCAAAATTTAAAAAATAAATTAAAAATTCATATGAAAAAGAAAATTTTTTTAAATAACCCGTTTTAAGCGAAATATCGAGCAAAAACCGTTTTCACCCCTTGATTTTTAATAGAAGGGATGAAAAAAAAAATTTTTTGTTTCCCTACGATTGTTCTTTGTAGTTTTTTAAAGATAATTAAAAAAAAAAAATTTTTAAAAGTCCAATTTTTATATTTTTTATTGAATTTTCATTTTTTGAGTACTTTGAACCGTCGTAGGGGTGAAAGGGTGCGTTTTAGGGGAAAAATGGTTTGATATAGATAGGCCTAAAATTTTATGCTCTACAACTTTTATTTGAAACTTTTTTTGATATTTTCAACATATAATCCAAAAATCGTATTTTGGGGTAGTTTTTAATTTTTTTCACCCCTTTCCCGGTGGTTGAGAACTTTTTTTCTTTGCCCACAGTATTGTACGCATTTTTCTGATAATTTCCATATTTTTTCAGCCGTATAGCTCAAAAACCCGATTTCAGGGCTATTTTGACTGGACTATTATTGAATGAAACAGCAAAGGGTGCTGATTTCCATATTAAACGCATAAACAATTTCAAGCACATTATCCAAGTAAAAAACAATTGTGATTTTAAGCGTGTTAAAGACTCGTTGAACAGTGCTAACACAAAAAACTTTTCGTTCACTCCAAAGGAGGACAAACACATAAATTTTCTATTAAAGGGTCTCCCATCTACCCTCAGTGAGGAAGACGTAAGGGAGGAATTAGGTTCAAGAAATATCCTTAACCTAAAAATTGATAAGGTCAGTCGATTTGCCACGGCAAAATCAATTCGAGACAAGAGAGTTTTGCCCTTTTATCTTGTGCAATTTTCAGCGGACAGTGATACCAGCTCATTGAGAAACTTTAGATACTTATTAAAACACTCAGTTTCGTGGGAGAAAGTTAGAAAAAAGGAATACTGTAATGCAAACGCTGTCAGCGTTTTGGCCACGTTGCATCTAACTGTAATCTAAAATATAGATGCGTCAAATTCAATCAGGATCATGCTCCAGGGGAGTTTAAGGCCGGAGAGCGATCTTCAGGTACGGAGGACACAGTAAAGCCTTTCTGTGTCAACTGTGGTCAATACGGACACCCTGCGTCATTCAGAGGATGCCAAAAAGCGCAGGCATTTACCGCACTAAAGAATAAACGAAAGGCAACATCCCAAAAGCCAGCAGCACGGAAAATAACCAACCAGG
This sequence comes from Polistes dominula, assembly GCF_049000335.1. Taxonomy (NCBI): domain Eukaryota; kingdom Metazoa; phylum Arthropoda; class Insecta; order Hymenoptera; family Vespidae; genus Polistes; species Polistes dominula. The sequence goes on along the minus strand of NW_028301049.1, from coordinate 3,947,106 downwards.
CGTTTTTGCAGAATGGAGTTTTATATGCGTCAATGGTGGGCAAGTCTCTTCAGACTCATCCCCAAAATCACAAGGTGCCCGTAGCCGTACATAATATGCAGCAAATTCCCACGGACGCTGGTCTAGCTAAGTTTGCATACTTGGAGGCTAGAACGGAAAAATTGGAAAACTCCTTAAATAGTGTATCTAACCAACTAAATGCGATTAGCGCACAAGTTAGTAGCTTATTATCACTACTAAATTATGGACAAAGTTAGGTCTTTAAACCCATATCATGAATTTAAGTGTGCGTCGTTAAACGTAAATTCACTAATTAGTAATTTTAAGCGTGTGGAACTTATAATCTTCTTAGAATCACATAGGCTAGACATAGCGGTCCTAAACGAAACTAAATTAGGACCGAAACACATAGTTAGATTTAAAAACTACACCATAGTCAGAAATGATCGAGTAAATGGTTCAGGTGGTGGCACAGCCATTGTTGTAAAGAAAAACTTAAATTTCGAAATTGTAAACTTAAGCAAAAAATACTCAACCATAGAGGTATCAGTTATAAAAATAAATTTGACAGAGGACAGTATTCTTCTGGTTGCAGCAATTTATGCAAGGAAAGGAAAAAGTTTGATCTTTATCAATGAAATAAACTATTTGTTTTGTACGTTAAAACTTGACTCTCCAAAAGTTTTTTATTTTGTAGATGGAGACTTTAACGCAAAACACACTTCTTGGAGTAACCCATTAAACAACGAAAGAGGCGTTGCTTTTAGTAAATGGATTGATAAGGCAGCTATAGATTTTAAACTAAAATTATTTCACTCTTCAACCCCTTCTTACCCTAGGAAAAACTCTTTCCTAGACCTAATTCTAGCTGACGCGAGATTATCATTTAAGCATACCTTAGATGATAAATTGAGCACGGAAAACTTCCCAAGTGACCATGAAGCGATAATGACCACCTTTAGCATCACTGATAGAAACCTCAGGGATTCATCATTTACTATTAATAACAATTTTTCTTTTTCTAAAATTAGGTTTACCAAATTTGATAAAATTCTCTCTAAATTTAAGCCTGATGTCAATCCTGATTGTAACTTGGATCTAAATCTTGTTGAGGCCAAGTTAGACCATATCAAAGACACCATACTAGATGCAATGAGGCGTTCCTCTCCAAAAAGCAAATCGTTTAATTCTACAGATAAATATCTCAACAATTATGTAAGAAAGCTAGTGGTGAGAGATAAATCTCTTATCAATGAATTAAGGAAGTTAAGAAAATGGAATTTCCAAGGTGCAATAAAAGAGCACTTAATTCACAATTTTACGAATATGATTGCTGCAACCAGAAGAAAATTAAAATTCCTTATAGAAAAGAATGTCGCGAGTTATTGGCTTAATAGGGTTTCGTCAATTGACCCTCGAAGACCGGATAAAATGTTCTCAGAAATAAATAAATTATTTCGCAATAAAGGCGGACATAAGGTCGGTGATTTGAAAGTCGCAGCCAACAGAGCTGATCTGATATTGGCAGCTGGAATCAACAACCAATCGTGTCTGACAGATGGCGATGGAATGAAAACAATTCACGATGACAAGGCCAAGGCTAACCTACTTGCAGCTCACTATGTGTCAGTTAACAATCAGAACGAACATATAAACAATGTTGTGTTCAGCAACTTTGTAAACAATAAGGTAAACATACTATTAGAAGAAATATCATCAGCTCATCCTAATTCCATATGCACGTTCAGTCCAGTTAATAATGCTTTAAAGCCGGAACAACCTCCTTCGTGTGCCTTTTACTTCACTAACTTGGATCTAGTCAAACGAAAATTCAAGAAGCTCAACAGCAAAAAATCAGCAGGAAATGATCAACTACCAAACTTTATATTAAAAAAACTTCCGATAAACATTATCCGGGCCTACACTATTTTGTTCAATAATCTACTAAATAATGGTATTTTTCCAGATTCTTGGAAATCTACGAAAGTTATTTCAATTTTAAAGAAAGGTAAATCTGCAACAGACGTTAATAGTTATCGCCCGATAAGTATGCTTTCCAATATTGGAAAAATCTACGAAAAAGTAATTAATGATATAATTTTAAATATCTGTGCAACCAATAATATCATATCCGAAAATCAATTTGGATTTAAAAAACGCCACTCTACTTTGCATGCTATAAATAAATTGTCTTCTGATGTTAACTGGGCACTTAATGGGGGCAAGTGTGTGGGTACATGTCTGATCGACCTGGAGAAAGCATTTGACACGGTATGGATCAATGGTGTTATACATAAACTAAGAAAGAAAAACTTCCCTCTGTTGGTGTTAAAATTATTAATCAACATGATTAGTAAGAGATCATTCCGAGTAATGATCGGAGACCAAGAATCGAGCGAATGCGTCATTAAAAATGGTTTACAACAGGGTACTATAAATTCTCCGGTACTTTTTAATATCTACACGGATGATATATTACAGTTATTTGGTCCCAACAAAACCGGATGCTCGATAATTGCATTAGCTGATGACTTAATAGTTTACAGAGCTGGAAAGGATCCGGGAAAAGTTCAAGCAGACTTGCAAAAAGCGATTAATAGTATTTTTTCTTATTACACTGCGTGGAAATTAAAAGTAAACATTGACAAGTGCGAAACAATACTTTTTAGACCGTCGACGCAAATAGCTTCATGTAATATCAAAAATAACTATAAATCATTCCACATAAATGCAGACCCAGCTGCAAGCAAAAAGATCCCACATAAAAAAGCTGTCAAATACTTAGGGTTATATATAGACGAGAGATTCTTACTGAATGCTCACCCTCTACAGCAACTCCAAAAAGCTAAAACTGTGTTTATTTTATGCGCGGGACTCTTTCATTATCTAGCATTATCGGTGAAAGCGAAAATTATCTGTTACCAAAGCCTCATAAGGCCTATCTTGACTTATGGCTGCGAGATATGGTATAACGTTTGCGCTAGTATAATGGAGAAATTCCGAATTTCCCAGCTCAGATTTTAAACCCGGAAGTTGCAGCTTCAATGCAGGAGGTTGCACTAAAAAGAGACAGATATGCTAGCGGAATTCAAAGAGTATATATTGGATCAGCAATGTTGGCTCTTGGGGAGGGTATTTCGCTAATGCTTGATGAAGATGAAGAAGGAGTAAATAGAATGCAGCTGTTGCAGTATCTTTCAGATGCTGGAAAACTTCTAGCAGAAGCTCATTATCAGGAAGCTATGACGAGACGGTCTTTTATACTACCTGGCATGGAAAGAAATATAAAAGAGGTCCTAGAAAAGTCAAAACCTGATAAATTCTTGTTTGGAGAGGACTTATCTGAAAGAATTAAATCTACAAAGTCTATTGTAAAGGTGGTAGCGGAGATAAAATCAAAACCAGCGACAAAAAAGACCCCTTTAACCCTTTCGCTACGAGCGTCGCCTATAGGCGACATCTGCGCGATGACCTGTGTGTACGAGTATCGCCTATAGACGACGTCAGTTTGATACCACTATATAATATGTTGTTGTGTAACACTTAAAGAATCGTACGACCCGGGGAATGACAAGTCTGCACATAAAGATATGCGTCTGAACACCAGTTTACCTAAGTACAACATGCATACTTTCCGGCGCAGTGGCGCTACTTCGGCGGCACGCGGGCCCGTACAGCGGTGACACTCCTACGGAAGACACTGCCGTAGCGAAAGGGTTAAAAACATTGGACTAAGGAAACTGGAAGACCCCATCCTTCAAGATGCAATGGACGAGGATGGGGAGTTCCAGAACAATGTACAAACCAAAGACAACTGTTTCCATGGGCTCGAGGAGGTCATATTACCAGTCGTCCCAATCCCAGGTGAAGTCATCGCGCCCGAAGATCGATCACCGTCGATAATGCAACAGGTACCATCAAAGGCAGGAAGGTTAAGGTTCTTTGAAAATGAATGGAGAAAGATCACAAATAATGACTTTGTCTTAAGTTGTATAATGGGTTATCAGATTGAATTTGTTAAACCAGTATATCAAGTAATTGAACCAAAGAGTTTTATAAATTCCCTGCAAGATATGAAAGACTGCAAGGATACTATTGATAAGTTATTAAGTCTCGGTGCAATTCAACCTTGCGTTGATATAGAGGGTCAATTTATATCTTCGTTTTTTTTAGTAAACAAAACAAATGGTTCGAAGAGATTTATACTAAACTTAAAGAACTTGAATGCTTTTATTGAGACAACTCACTTCAAATTAGAGGACATAAAACTAGTATCAAAAATATTTTCTCAGGGAAATTTCTTAGCAAACATAGACTTAGAAGATGCCTACTTCTTAATTCCCATTAATATTTCTAGCAGAAAGTTTCTGAGATTTTGCTTCAATTCTCAGTTATACGAATTTCTCTGTCTACCATTTGGCTTGGCTACAGCTCCATTCGTCTTTATGAAAGTTTTAAAACCTGTCTTAAATTACTTACGTAAACGTGGGTATTTGTCAGTAACATACCTGGACGACATATTTTGCATTGGCCCTGATCTACCATCATGCAGTAAGAATATAGCAAGAATAATTAAATTGCTTGAATCGTTGGGGTTTATTATAAATAAGAAGAAGAGTGTTTTGATCCCTAGCAAAAAGTGTCAATTTTTAGGGTTCTGCATTAACTCAGAACGTTTGACACTTGAGTTACCAGAAATTAAAAGGGTAAAGATCTTGGAACTCACTAGAAAAATGCGAGAGAAAAAAGAGTGCAAGATTAGAGAATTGGCGAAATTTATTGGCAGTTTAGTAGCAGCCTGCCCAGAAATTAAATACGGCTGGTTATATACAAAAAATTTTGAAAGAGTAAAATACCTGGGTTTACTAAAAAATGACGATGATTGTGAAGGAAGAGTTCATCTAGGTAAAAATCTGGCAGGATTTTGCATGGCGGGAAGAACATATTGGTTCTTCGGTAAACACTTTTGGAGCTCACCAATACAAAAGAACAATCTATTCAGACGCGTCGCGGACAAGTTGAGGAGCATCTTGTGACGGAAGTCGATCACATGGGTTTTGGTCCGGCGAAGAGAGAGAATTGCATATTAATTTCTTAGAGTTACTGGCAGCTTTTTTAGCGTTAAAAGTTTTTGCTATTGACCTTTCTCATTGCAGAATTCTCCTGAGGAGGGATAATACTACAGCGATTTCCTACGTGAATCGCATGGGTGGTATCCAATACCGACATTTAAATAACCTAGCCAAAACAATCTGGCAATGGTGCGAAGCAAGAAATTTATGGGTCTTTGCTTCGTATATCCCATCTAAGGAGAATACAGAAGTGGATAAGGAATCAAGGTTGACTAATATTGATACTGAGTGGGAACTTGCAGAGTTTGCCTTCCTAAGAATAGTTCAGACGTATGGTAAACCGATAACTGATCTGTTTGCTACAAGAATAAATGCAAAATGTGAGGAATTTTGTTCTTGGTACAAAGATCCAGAAGGATCTCACGTTGACGCATTTATCATAGAATGGAGTGAAAGGTATTTTTACGCCTTCCCTCTCTTTGCGCTGATACCTCGGGTATTACAGAAGATCATAGCGGAAAAAGCAGAAGGCATTGTAGTTATACCATTCTGGACAACTCAACCTTGGTTCCCTATCTTTGAATCTCTGTTAATAGCAGAACCAATTGTCTTTAACCCTAATAAACATTTACTTTTGTCTCCTTGTAGAACTCAACATCATCCACTGTTCCGGAAAATGTCTCTGGTTGCCGAGAAGTTATCCGGACAGCGTTCGCGCAAAGAGGCCTCTCAATTCAGACTTCCGAGATAATGTTGTCGTCCTTGACAGAAAGCACCATAAAACAGTACTCCAAGCCTATCAAGCTGTGGTGGCAATTTTGTAAAGAAAAGGGACGAGACCCCTATGAGGTCTCAGAGTGAATTGTTGGATTTTTTTGTCTGATAGGTTTCAAGCAGGAGCTTTTTATGGTACACTTAATTCAACGAGAGTTGCCATATCTCTGATTGTCAAGACGAGTTTGACTTCAAGTGTGTTATTGAATAGATTTTTCAAAGGTGTTTTCAAGCAACGGCTTTTTTTTGTTTTATTTATTACGTAAAAGTCTTACGTCAATAAGTGTGAAATAATGATTTACATGTGACTCATATCTGACTTATATCTTACGTAAATCCTGACATAGCGCAATATCATTTTGATGTCATTTTGACGTAATTGTATTCACTGGGAATTCACAATACCCAATTGCGAATCATCGAATAGAAAATAAAAATAATATTACAAAAGTGATCTATTGAGATTATGCTTGTCTAGTCTGAGTAAAAGGGATTAAGAAAGAAATATATGTATTGAAAGCTATTTAATGACTTACGATGATCGTTTTCACTATTTCTAACAGTAGTCTCATTATTACCAGCATTAGAGATATTATTCTGCACATTTAATAACGCCTTCTGGCGTACACGAAATGCACGAACACGTTCCGTTGAATTCCTTGAAATCTTTCTTATCATGTTTTTCTGCTTACTTTACCACTTTTTTTCTCTAGTTTACGGCATTTTTTATATTGTTGAAAAGATATATAAAAAATAAAGTCATTTGGACTAAATGAAAAGCTATGATTAGGGGAAAATGAGAGAAATTAAAATAAGAAATATTTTAGCAATTTAACATTGTATAAATTTCGTTCAGTCTAAGAATGTCGTTATTAAACATAATAAAAATAAAAACTTTGCAGCTAAAAGAACACAGATGAGCTTAAATCAAGAAGTTATACTTTTAAAAGATTTTAATAAGAAATATGTAGGAGTAGTAGTTTTTAAAAAATCAATTTTAAGAATTTAACAAAATATTTTATACGTAAAAAAATGTATATATATTTCTATATTTATAATCAAAAGCTGTATATTAATATTAGCGTATTATTGTGAAAATATCGGGATTAACTGAAAATGCCACAGAAATGTTATACTCGATAATTGATCTTTACCCACATAACACGAGAGGTTTTAAAATCTTTCAGCGAAAGTTTTTGTAAAATATTTCCAAAAAATCTTTCAGAAACCTTGCAGGCATCATTCTAAAATATTTTGAAAAAGATTTATAAAAGATTTTACAAAAATATTTTTAAAATATTTCTAAAATATTTTACTGATAGAGTAATTAAAATGTTTAAAAATATTTCTATGAAACCTTGCAGAAACCTTGCAAAAAGATTTTATAAAAATATTTCAAGAAAGTTTTTAAGAATATTACAAAAATATCTCATAAAATGTTGCAGAAAGGTTTTCAACCGTTTTTTAAAATATTTTTTCAAAATGTTTTTTAAATCTTGTAGTAATCTTTTAAATAATATTTCTTAAAACATCTTTAAAAACTTTCTTGAAATCTTTTGCGATATGTTCTGGAAACATTTCCGAAATATTTCAAAAAAATATAATTTTTCGCAAAACCTTGATGAAAAAAAAATTACAATTAAATTGATTAAATTGATTAAAAATTACAATAAAACCTTGCAGAAACCTTTTGCAAAGATTTCACACAATATTTCAAAAAAAGTTTGTAAAAATATTATGAAAAATATGTCAAAAACATTTCAAACATATTTATAGAAACCTTTAAGGCCGGCGATACATGTAAACGCCTAAATTTTGACCGTTTTTCAGAGGCTTATTTAAAATGGAATGAATAAATGAATCGTTTTGAAGCTTAGCATGTTTAGTCATTACATATTAAAATATAAGAATCCGATTTTTTGAAAATTTTTTTTTTCAAAATGGCTGCTGTAATAACCAAACTCCTGAGGCCCTCGCGGCGAAACGCATCAATCATGGTAATTTTTAACTTTAGTTACAGCACTCTAAAATTAAAAAAAAGGGTCGGAGCATGTTAATAAAACATTATCTTCTTGTTGAACTAAGGAAAATCTAAAAAGTCAAAAAATCGTAAATTGGCACGACTCAGACAAAAAGAGTCTGATTTTTGACCCTTTTTTTAACGATTTTATGGTCAAAAATGGCAATTTTTGAAAATGTTGGTGGCATTCTAACAATTCAATTAGAAGCTAATGCTATAAAGAAAATGTGTGCTAAAGTTCATAAGAATCGGTTGAGAGCTATTTGAGTTATCTTGAACGTCAGTTTGAAAAAAGTCGTTTTGAGAAAAACGCGTTCAAAGTTTAGCGTTCGCGTCTAGCGCCGAGTTGAGGCGGAGCACTTAAATGAATTTTTAATCGATACATAATGTGAATTTCATTCTAAAAATTTACGGGCATATTTTTGAGATATTAAACTAACTATTTGTGAAAAAAAAATTCGATTTTTTTTTATTTAATTTGTATACAATTTGAAACAATTCTGGTCGTATATGTTTCGTTTCATCGGGTTTTAAATTACAACGATTTTAATATCTATTTATTGAAGTGAAAACTTCTTTAGAGTGGGAGTGATCTGAAAAGTAAAGAAACGGAAACGGAGCTATGTAACGAAGCTATGAAACAGCTGCTATACTAAATAATGAGAGAAAAAGAGACAAACATATTGGATTTAGCCTGCGAGAGAATGAGACGGAATGTAGCTATACAGTTTTTCCTATTCTCGGTCTCCTCTTTATGCTATGCTTCGTAGTTATCGCTCCTGGTTGTATATGTGTGTGTTTGTGTGCGACTGCATACTACAAAGCGTGGACACGTATTCTTTCGATACTCGAAATGTTTGTAGGTAGGAGCGACAGAAGGGTACAAGAATAAACAGAGATAAACACGTAAGTATGCGATAAAAGTAAAAGTCCAAACCAACCGACGGTCGAAATAAAGAAAGACTGTGCGTGGTCTGTTTTTATTTTACCAAACGTGGTATTTCTTTTCTATTTAAAAATGTTTCTATTTTATTAAAAAATTAATATTAAATAATTTATTTCGCAAATATTGTAACTAACAATTACGAAATATATAGAATATAATAATTTTATTGTCTGCAATATTTTACAAAAAAAAAAAAAAATGAAATTATTATCAGATACATCAGAGAAAAAAAATTAAACAACATTGTAGAATATCTTTCTTCAAAATATTCGCAGACATGTTTTTTAATTATAATGTTAGCGTATTTAGGAAATTTATATTAATTTTTCAATAAAATAGAAAAGTTTTTAAATAGAAAAAACTAGACGCGTTACAAAAACAAATAAACCTTATTTACTTTATATTTCCAATAAGAATAAAATAATATAACTTATTTTACCAATATAGCAAAAAATTATAGAAAATAAATTTTTTACAAAAAATTTTTAATTTTATAAAATAAAACAGCGGAAATGATAAATAGATATTAAAATCGTTGTAATTAAAAGCCCGATAAAACGAAAAAAATTAGACCAGAATTGTTCCCTTCTTTTACAGCATCTTCAGGTATTAGTTGCAACACAAAAAGAAATACTTGTGTATGCTAACCCATGATAAAGATATCTCACATTCACAGAAAGTGTGAAAAGTGTAAGAGAAAAAAATTCATTTACCTGAGTTTCAAAAAAAAATATATATTATATTTACTTGGATTAGGACGGCGTATCTTTCTGTCGACAAATATTATACAATTTTCGTATCTATCTATAGTTATCGCATTCTGCATTCCATCTTGATGGATAAAAAATGTTAATTTTTGTCAGCTACCTACACCCCAAGGTCCGTTCCTTATCATGAGAAAAGAATTATAAAAAACAGGGAAGGTCTGTTGAAATTCGGTCTACATTTATTATCTTTATTATCGATGCGATAATATTCATGCCTATAGTTTTTTTTTAAAACGTGTCATATCTTTTGTATTTAAAAATGTTTCTATTTTATTGAAAAATTAGTATTAAATTCTTTATTTCGCAAATATTATAATAAATAATTATGAAATACATAGAATATATAATAATTGTATTGTCTGAAATATTAAAAAAAAAAAAAGAAGGATTACTAGATACATCAGAGAAAAAGAATTAAAGAACACTGTAGGATACATTAGGAGCAGCTGACAAATTCCATTCAAAAGCAAGTAAATTACTGTCACATTTTAAGTCGCATATAAGAAAATTATATTATTAATTGTAATATTTGCGTATTTAAGAAACTATACTAATGTTTCAATAAAATAAAAACATTTTTAAGATGTTGAACGCCCAGCGTGAATCGGTGGAGCTTACCACGGGGCTGAAATTTGAGACTCGTAGTGTACACAGTTTGATAAGCTGCGAGAGTAATGTAGATATATTTGCCATAGTACCCCCTTTCAAGGATACTGTGGGCGCAGGATCAAATGGCAAACAGCTCCGTCTGAAGAACAGAGGCGGTACCGGTTAGGGTGTAGGACAATTCGGTCCTAGGCCCTCCAGACCAGACCCCTGCTCCCGCGTTTGAACCCGCTTTAGCCCCATCTGTATACCAGACGGGCCCTGCGGGTGCCAATAAATGATTTGGGTCCTCTGCCCATGACTGTCTATCTGGGAAGAGGACCTCATAGTTGTACTGGAAATGGTACTCCTTTGGGCACCAGTCACCCCCAAGACGGTTGACTTCCTCGAAGTCTTCCGTTCTTGCCAGGATCGACGAGTGCCCGTAGGTGGCCCGTTTCTTACTCCGGCTGACCAGCAGCCTGAAGGCTGCGCTTCTAGCTCTCTCCTCCGCTACAATGTGCGGAGGTAAAATGTTGAGCAGGGCCCCGAGAACCAGGGTCGGGGTAGTGCGCATCGCGCCCGTAAATCCCAGACCTGTTGTTAGCATATAGAATAGGGTTACATTTTAAATAAAGTTTCAAATTCATTTTCATATAATTTTATGTTTATTATTTCAAATTTAGATCCTAATTACTGATAATAGAACAAAAATAATATTATTGTTTAGCATCTAAATGAAAATTAACCGCACAGTAATTAAATGTAAAATTCATATTTTTATTAGGTATATTAATTATTGATGACAAATCAACACTTTCATCGACTATTTTTTTTCTACTTGAGTAGAAAAACACAACTGATACATTTTGTTCTAGGTTACGTTCATGTTCATTAATGAATCATCGTTATGATTAGCATTATCAATAGTCATTGTTATCGGTTTATTTTCTTTGTTCAGATTTATATCCTGATTTATTTGATTTGCACTCTTCAGTTTATTTTTTAAAGAATCATCGAGATGTAACCTTTAGCGACACTATTAGATTTCCACCCTCCATGGCGTTTTAATGTTGTTTAGTCAGCACCCGCATTTGCTAATAGTGTCGCTGAAGTTCGTCGGAATGTATGACCTGTATAGAGTTCGGAATCAGGTAACTTTAAATATTCAGCGATGATTTTAGGAATTGATCTAATTTTATTTATCCCTATCGGCTGATTGTAACATCATTGACCATTTGTATATTTCAAAAATAAACGATTGTTGGTGTAACTTTTAGGCTGAGAAGATATATATTTCTGCAATATTTGACAGAAATCACCACTAACTGTGAATGAACGAGTGATTTTAGTTTTTGTAAACTTCAATTCAATTAGAATTGTTGAAGCGTCAATCACTTTTATGTCATTCATAGTAAGGTTACAAATTTCTTCATGTTTGCAGGTTTCACTACACCAACTAATATAGCCTGCAGGTTAATTGAAACACTAACTCTCTTTAACACGTTGCGTACCAAGCATTACTACGTTTTGTTTCCTCCGGGCCCAAGTTTTTTCTCGGCGCACTAGAACGATAGCGGAGAGATATGCGGGAAAACCAACAATTTAATTCGAGTAGATCCATGCATTGTCGATTATCTACATTTACAGTGCTATCGACCTATGTAATTGATACATTGTTTTGTTCCGAAATAATCTTATTGGTAAGTAGCTTATTTTAGATTTGGAAACGTTTATCGCTTTACCTGAAAAGCATACATCTCTCATGTATAGATTATTCAGTTTAGAAGCATACTTTTTCTGAAACGCACCTCAGTAATTTTTTATCCCAAAAATGTTTATTTGTTTTTTTTTTTATTTAAAATAATGATTCCCTTTCGGGATAAATAGGGTGCGTCGACCCGTTTTAATATAATACCTCTTTACAAATATACATTTTTACAAATACACAAGTACACCTTTATTAACTTCTTCTTACTACCACATCCTCTTAACACCGCTCTCTCCTTCTACATAATTCCTTCATCCATTCCATTCCCTTTCCCTCCTCTCCCATCAACACTTCTATCCTCTCTTCCGTTTCCGAATAGTTACATTCCCTCATCACATGCATTCCTGTCTCTTTCTCTATCCCACACAATCTGCACATAATCTTCTCATCCTCTTTTATCCAGTATCTGCTTGCCCTCCATTCATTCCCTAATCTGAATCTTGCCATCATTTTCAATTTTTTCCCTTTACTTTTTTCTTGCAGATATTTTGGTATCCCTTCTGTTCTCCATCTTCCATATTCCCTGTTGTACTTTAATTCTTCTATCCTTTTATCCCTTTCCTTTCTTTCCTCTTCTACCACTTTATTTCTCCATATCTCTGCCACATTCTGTCCATTAGCATCTCTTACCTCTGCTTCCCATCTGTTTAGTCCTGCTCTTTCATACATTATTTTCCTTAATCTACCTATTCTCGTTTCCTCTCATTTCTCCTTATCCATCTCTCTCCTGCAATGTCTCAGAAGTTCATTTTCCGCCCTCTTAATCTTTTCTTCATACTTAATCACCCTTACTCCTGCTTCCACTGCTATTCTTTCCACCTTCGTTTCCTCCCTTATCAAATATTCCGATACACTTAAATCCAGTCCTAGTATATTCCTTAAGTACCTCTCCTGTATTCTTTCCAACTCCTTCCTCCCCTCTATCCCCCAAATTTCCACTGCACACATGAATATACTCTTTACCATCGCATTGAACATTATCATTCTCCTCCTAAAGTCTCCACCAAATTTCCTCTCTCCAATGCTCCATACTTGTACCATAGCCGCTGCTGCTCTCCTTCTTACATCCTGAATATGCGACTCTTCCTTGTTATTGTACCTAAACGTGTATCCTAGATATTTGAACTCTCTTACCTCCTCTAAGTAATAAAAAATATAATTATAAGATTAATAAATTATATTTCATACAAAAAAAAAAAATTAATTATTGCAAAATTTAATTTTGTTATTTTTGAAAGTTAAATATAAAAATTGTAATATAATGATTTTTTCAGGTACAAGCACTTAAAGGATCGTCGACTGAAAAATAAATTATCATCAACATCTTATACTGAGCCACCAATTAATGAATTTGTTGAAATAATGATCGAAAATCCACCAGTATCACCACAGAAAGTCGACCAAGGGTGTCAAGTAGACTTTTACTCAAATTTTGATGTAAATTCTCAAACATTTATTTGCAACAGATACATCAAAGATGAAATATCTCATGCTAAAACTCAAACGGAAATTACAGAAGTTACTGGAGCAACCAAAGTTAATTATAGTAATAAAAAATATGTAACAACAAAATGTGGGACAGTTTAAAAGACATTTGTTGATCAAGAAAGTCAAGCTGATGATTCACGATTTGCAGGATTTTCTTCAATAACTAAGAATCATGAGTTAATTGATGTTGCAGGTGTTACTTTTGCCACAGTCAAGAGCAATGATCCCAGAGACTTAAGCTCGTCTGATCGTACACAGGGCCGTAAAATTATCGTACACACAGAAAAATTATCGTACGCACAGAAAAAATTTGCAATTTTAGATTTGACACGTTGAATTTTTCGGATTAGATTTTCAAAATCTGCAAAAAAAAGTAAAAGTACCAACTTTTTCAAACTTGATGACTTGATTCAAACTTTTTTTAGTCTTCAAGTTCAAACAAGCAGTCGTAGGTACGGCAGTCAGGGAGCAGATAGCAGATGGTACAGTGATGATTCTTTTCGAGTCGATGTTTTTCGAAATTCGAGATCTCGAATCAGAATCCCAATAATTTATTGTATATGTGCCTTGTGACTGTGAAAGCAGTGGGGTGGGGGAAATAGCAAACAAAACAAAAACAACTTCGAGACATATCGATGAAATTATGTACATATCGAATAATATCGATTAATATCGAATTAAATTATCGTAAAATCGAAAATTATCGTACAGGCTGAATTTTGGATCGTACAAGGCTTCAAATTATGTGACGCATACGATAATTATCGTACAATTGGATCGAAGCAGTTACTTCTAGGGACATTATAATTTTGAAGGAAACATTTAGTAATAGTGACAGTCTAGGAGTGGTACCAACCTAGAATATATACCTCGCTCGTGTCGGCACACTAGCTCCCTACTGTTCAATGCGCATTCGCTGTAGCTAGAGTAGCGATAACAATAGAAGTTCATCTTCCTGCATCGTTCTATCTAATACGCATGCAGTATTTGTAAAAGAGGGATGACGTACATCTATCGTACGATCTAACGTACATCCAGTGATCCCATTCGTACGCGTACGATCCCATACGGGCCTTGTACGATCCAAAATTCTTGATGACCTATTTTTTTTTTTTTTTAGTCATCAAAATTTGCAAACGGGTTCGATTTTTCGATAGCGAATCGAAATTTCGAGAACCACCACGACGATCCGTGTACGATCCATGACGATCCGTATACGATCTCTGTACGAGCAAGTCTTTCTCCCTGCCGTACGCCGTTTTTACCATTTTTCATTAACTTTGAAAAAGTTGGAACTTGCACTCTTTTTCCAGATTTTGAAAATCTCATCCGAGAAATTATCACTGCGTTACTCTCTAGTTATCACTCTAGTTACGTTTCGCAAATTCTTATCAGTGTACTGTGTTGTTTGAACGTACAAATAGTTCAATTCAAAACGATTCAAAACTTCCTAAAAGTGAATTGGTTTTCGAAGTTTTAAATATAGTTTTGTTTAAAACTATTTAAATAAATAAACGAACATGCCTCAAGGAAGAAGGAAAATGAAAGAAAATTAGTGGTACAGCTGAAAAACAACAGATGCAGGCTAAAAAACAACGCCAGAGCAATTATGTATTAGTTTCTGATAATCCGTACGAAAATTTACGAGAGGGAAAAAAAAGACTGAAATTAATACTACAAATATCAGAATGAGAAACAACAAGACAGATTAATTTGAAAAAACATATGATTTTAGTAAAAAGAAATTTGAATTGTCGCAGAAGAATGAAGAAGAGGGTAGATCTACATTTAATATAACGTCAGTGAGTGTTATAATTTCTCGATGTTTTTCTTCTACAGATATTTTAACATTCAATCTTTTACACGGAGATCGCACTTCCAAATCACTGAGTTCTTAACCAGTTAAGCGTGTTTGACGTCTATATCCGTCATGGAAATGTGACAGAATTTTGTGTCATGACGACTATATCCGTCATGCGTAAAAGTTTGTTACAATTTGATGTTTAGGTTGTAATTTTGGCGAAAACTAAATTATATTTGTAAATTTTAATGTGTTTAAAATGTTTAGAGATCAAGACGAAATGAAACGAGCAAATAAAAATTATAAATAATTTGAGTTGGATTCATAACTTTCTGAGAGCTTACTCGTAAACAGTGCAGTAAAAAAATTTAAGCCGAGTAAACTTTTTATTAGAATATATTGAGGATACAGTTGCATCGTATCCCATCGAATCGCAAAAATTATCGCAATCTCGGTCAATAACGTCTAATGTTTCGCGTTTGATCGAAAAACATTTCCCGGATTACATAACAGACAGTTGAACAACAAAAAATCCTTCGCGAAGATGCGCTGTTTGTTATAAAAAAAAGATTAGAAAAGAATCGCGGTATTGGTGTCCGACATGCAAAGTGCCACTATGCGTTGTTCCTTGTTTTCGTGAATATCACACGACAGCAACAGTTTATATTTTTAACTTCTATAAATATTCAATATTTTCTCTAAGTTTTCCTTTTATTATGTATAAATATATGTTCATATTAGGATACTGTGTGTACATTACTAACAAAATTGTTCATTTTCTAAAATAAAGTCGTCTTTTTGACCCAATATTTCAACAGCGCCACTTACTCTGTGTTTGACAACTATATCCGTCATCGCTTGAGTATCGCGACACACACCGTAGCGCTCTCTGCGCAGAGATCGCCACGCTTAATTGGTTAATTTGTAAGTATAATTTTATTATGTAGTTGTGTTACGTAATACCTGAGCGGTGGTATCATTCTAAATGCTCCGATAAAATCGCAATCCCTTTCTAATTAAATGTATTTTTAAAGTTAAGACTTCTTTAGAATGGAGGAGATTTGAAAACGGACGCGACGAAAAAGCGACCCAGCGCGATAAACAAAACAAACAAATTCGAGTAAACGAAACTGAACGGCAAAGTTTCTAAAAAGACAAAAAGAGACAAACATATATACATCAATCAGATTGAGCCGCCGAGAGAATGGGATAGAAAATAGTACCTATACAGTTTTTTCTATTATCTTGGTTTTTCTTTATTTCTCTTCTTCTTCTTCTTCTCTCTTCCATGTAGGCACGATGCCTGTTCCTCATCGCGACGCGCTTCATATAGTCAGACTGTCGCTCCAGCGCTTTCGAGGTCTTCCAAGGCTTCGTCTCCCCGATGGTGACTTATCTCGGGATTTTTTGACCACTCGGTCATCAGTCATGCGAGTGATGTGGTCATTCCACTCAACTTTTCTACTTAATACCCTGTCGTTGATGTTCTCGATCTGGCATTCTTTCCTAAGGCCTTCGCTTCTTACTCTGTCCCATAGTGATTTCCCAGCTATTCTGCGAACTATCTTCATTTCAGTTGTTTCCATGATTTGGCGTGTTTTAGATGTTTCGGGTCTTGTTTCTGCCGCATATGTTGGTATAGGTCTTATAGCGATTTTGTATATACGCGCTTTTGCATCCATTCTTAGGTGCTTGTTACGGAATATGGTGTTGTTTAATAGTGAGGCTGTTCTTGCTGCCTTGATGGCTTGTTCTCTTACTTCTGATTCTATGTCACCGAAGCTCGAAATTTTTATGCCTAAGTAGTTGAATTCCATCACTTGTTCTATTATGTTGTCATCGACAACCAATTTACATCTTAAGGGTGTTTTAGATGTAGTCATGCACTTGTTGATGCGTGTTGATGCGATGTTGAACGTATACAGGAGCCTTTGCAGGTCATCCTCATTTTCCGCTATCAGGACCGCATCATCGGCATAACACGAGATTTTTATCTCGCGGTTCCCCATTTGATATCCTCTTTGTTCGCGCACCTTCTTTATGATTTCATCCATTATAATGTTAAAAAGTAGGGGGCTCAATGAGTCACCCTGTCGAATACCTCTTTCAACCATTATGGGTTCTGTGAAATCGTCGTTTATCTTTGCCTGTATTCGATTATTCCGCTAGATGTCCTCGATAGTTTTGATGATGTTGCTCGGTATTTGTCTGTCATACAGAAAGTGCACTATATCCTTTAACCGTATTCGGTCGAACGCCTTTTCTAGATCTATAAAACAGAAAAATGCTGGTTTATTGTATTCTATGGACTTTTCTGTTATTTATCTGATCACAAACGCTGCATCTATACATGATCGTCCAGTTCGGAAACCTTGTTGCTCATCAGCTAATGTGATTCGCTCGTTTATCAGGTTCGTTATGACTTTGGTCACTAATTTCAGGGTGGAAGACAGTAGATTTATTCCTCCATAGTACGCGGGCACGTTCTTGTAGCTTTTCTTAAAAAGAAGAATCGTTGTG
Organism: Polistes dominula; assembly: GCF_049000335.1. Taxonomy (NCBI): domain Eukaryota; kingdom Metazoa; phylum Arthropoda; class Insecta; order Hymenoptera; family Vespidae; genus Polistes; species Polistes dominula. Next base: position 3,929,362 of record NW_028301049.1, on the reverse strand, counting down.
CTTATCCGCCACTTGTCGGGAATTTTTTGTTGTTTAAAAATTTTTTGTGTTAAGACCGTTAACTCCTGAAGCAATCTTTCGCCGCCATACTTGAGCAGTTCGTTAGTGATATCATCCTGACCCGGACTTTTCCTATTTTTAAGCTTATTTAGTGCTTTTTTTATGTCCGACTCATTTATTGATATATGGTCGTCTATTACCACACTCGGTGCTGGTTGTTGCATGGGTGCATCTTTATATAGGTTTTTAAGGTAACTGGTCCACGTTTCCTTACTAATTTGACTAGCGAGTATTAACTCGCTTATTTCCTTCTTTTGGGTTCTTATAAATCGCCACATCTGTTTCTGGAGCCCGTAAAAATCTCTTTCTAGTCGCTTTGAAAAGTTCTCCCAGTAGCTGTCTTTTAGTTGTCTCACCATAGTACCGGTTTCGTTCCGAATTTGTTTATATGCATTGTATGACTCAGCAGTTCAGGTTGTTAAATATTTTAAGTATGCTTCTCTCTTTTTTCTGTATTGATTTTTGACTTTTTCGCAGAACCATGGTGTTTTATTTTTTCTACAACCTTGACTTTTGTATGTTGTTGTTCCTACAGCTTCCATGGCTGCAGTTCTGATGTTTGTCTTTAGTTTGCTCCAAATTGTGTTGAGATCGTCCAAGTTGGTGGTTGGATGCAGTTCAATTTTTTCCTCTAATCGCTTTCTGTACAGATCTCGGGTTGTTGTGTCCCAGAGAGCTTCTACTCTAATTTTTTCTTTTGCTCTGACTGGGTGTTGTTGTTTTCTTTTGAAGTTATACTTTAATCTAAATTTACCAAGGAGTAAACCATGATCGCTTCCCACATCAGCTGAGTTAAGTACTCTGACATCTAAAATTTCGGAAGGTGGTATACATCTGTTCGTCACGACGTAGTCAATAGTTGACTTTTGACCTCGGGTGTTACCAAACGTATATTTGTGTTGGGCTTTATGGTTGAAGTAGTTGTTATTGATTCTAAGCCCTGTCAGAGAACAGAGGTTGATCATAAGTTTTCCGTTATCGTTAATTATGTGTTCGTTGAACCGTTGCATGACTCCGGAGATTTGCTCGTTACAGATGCGAGCATTAAAATCTCTGAGGATGACAATTGATTTCCTTGGTGGTATTGACTCCCCGATACTCTCAAGTTCGTTAAAAAAGATTTCCTTCTCTTGTTTCGGTTTGTTGTCTTCTGGCGCGTAGACCGATATTATATGCAGAGGTTGTGGTTCGATCATCAACTTTATCATTACTATACGTGGTGATATATATTGACATTTTTCGACTTAGTTGGTGTATTTCTTATGTAAGGCAATAGCCACAGCTTCTTTAGCTCTTTCGTTCTTGTCAACGCCACTATATATTACCACGTATTCCCCGTACGCTTTTTGACCTTTGCCTTTTTTCTTTGTTTCTTGTAATGCAACAACGTCTATTTTCAGATTCTTTAGTTCTTCTGTTATTTCTTGCTCTTTGTTGTTGAATTTTTTGACATTCCAGGAAGTTATTTTTAGGATATTTTTCCGTTTCCATCTCGCTGTCCTTTTTCGTGCCTGGGTCGTTTTCCGTGTATCAGTCCTAATCCGAGGCGATTCTGCGGTTCTGTGAGCGTGTTGTATTTTTTACGTCAGGCAGGAAGCTAACCTAACCTAACAACCCCCATCCTTTATCCGGGCTTGGGACCGGCAACATGACCACTGAGCAACTCAGTGATCATGCAGGCGGACTTTTTTATTTCTATAGTATGTTATATTATTTTTGTTCGAAATATAATAGAAAATCTGGTGTATTTTTTTGTACAGAACGTGTCATACCTTTTCTATTCAAAAATGTTTCTATTTTATTGAAAAATTAGTATTATTATTATTATTATTATTATTAATTGGCATTAGGAACTCGAAAGTTCATTGCTGCTGTCACGTCCCAGTGACGACTAATTTCGAACTTTGCTGCGCCAATTATGCGAGTGTCCTATTTGTAAGTCGTTAGTCGATTACTATTTAGCTATATTCGTACCTTGTAAAATTGTACTCCTAATTTTGTCTTATAACCACTTTCATGAACGACCATCGATATTGGCATTAGTTGATCACACGTAAATGTGATGGCAAGGATCCATTGTCGTTCATGATCGTGAGGAAGTAAGTAAAGGGTAGATTTTTGCAGTCCTACAGTATCCACTTTCTTGCTGACTATAGTTGAGATCACGCTTCAAAGATAGAACGCGCGTGACTTTTTGTAAAATCTACGAGTAACCGTAACTGATATCTGTTTAGACGAAAAACGATATTTTTCTAAATTAGCAGAATCCACAGTCGATAGAAACTGATATTTTTCCATTTCGAGGAATCGTAGTCAGCAGCATGTAATATCCCAAAATCTGCAGTTTACCGAATGAAAGTGGGTAGTGAGGGAGGTGTTCCCACCCTTTCGGATTGGGCCCGACGGGAAAAACTGTGTTCTTCCCTGCCGGCAGTCTACCATATTCCGAGTAGAGTTCGCATTAAAATTAGCCTTTACTTTGTTAGCGATTTACAGCATCTATCGTTTACTTACTCTTCGCGATTAAACTTAACTTCTAACTTAGCCATATTAGTACCTTATTTTGCTTTACTGTTAATAAAGATCTTGTGTAATTTTAACTTTATTTAGTAATATACTGTTATTTTCGTAAAATTGGAAGTGTTTGTGCAAAGTTGAATTAATTTCCTCATCATACACAAATCCTGTTGCCTACCTACACGGCGCTAGCACTACGGAACCCGAGCAGCTTCAGGGGTCTGACGATCAAACGACCAAGGAAAGGCCATCTTCCAGGAAATCTTAAACATCTTAAAGCAATAGTAACATCGGGTAAAACACTATCATTTACTCGTTTGGTGGGTTACTCTCTCTCTTAGCCCAGATCCCGGGTAAAGTCTGGCTTTACAGATTGACCCAAAACAGGGCACTCTTCCTTTGACCGAGTAAACGCTGGTGGCGTGGCCGAGTCAAAAGAAATTATCTTTGAAATTGTGCTTGTTCGTTGACATCCCCTTCTGGGACGTCATACTGCAAATACCCAATCCCGCCATTGTTCTCGTACCTGAGCGCGACCCCTTCATTCGCTGTCTTCGTAGCCTATTTCTCTAAGATCTTTTCTAATATTGTCCTCCTATCTACGTCTTGGTCTACCCACTGGATTTTCCTCGTTCGGTATAATGATCAGTATCTTATGCTCTCTTCGTTCCTCCCAAAAGAAATCATACCTAATCAAAAAGTCATTGTAAAATGTTAACCATTTTTTATTGGTCTCTGTATGTTCGATAATAATTCATAAGCACTAGGGAGGAACATTTGGTGAAATTGTATAAGAATATGACAAAACATGGGCTCAAACAGCTCTTGTACACCCCACTATTACGAATAAAAACGATACAAGGGTCGCTTACGTCTCGCTTCGATAAAAAATAATAAAAAAATTTATTATGATTGAAGAGCAAAAGTATCCACAATTGAATTGCAATCTGAGTTTTAAAGGCTGAACCTAAATCGACTTGAAAAAATTGAGGTATTATTATAGGATTTTATAAATACAAGGAAGGGTTTTCACTGTTTACGTTTAACTGCCAAAGTTTACGAACTCATGAACAGGATATTTAATTAGACAGTATAGTATCGTCGTAGAATTTTCTTATTTTTTCCGAGATGTGGATGAATAATGAAAACATTGTAGACATTGTAAATTTTGATATTATAGTTCAATATAGAAGACCACATACGAAAGTAAACAAAGTTCCAAACTATCATAATTAAAATGACAGAGCCCATGTTGTTACCCACAAATAGATATTGATGTACAACAACTGAAATTATTGTCTGTTTAGCTTTCTAAAGCAGGGGAAATATGTGCAATTTATATTTCTTCCAATCAATTAATAAATACACTTACTGAATTCATCAACAAGAATTTGATAAAGTACAATACAGAAGTATCGTAAATTCCTAAAAAAGATTATGATAAAACTTCAATGATTTTAAGTAGACATTTTAAGATACATTCTGTCACTGATTGATTATTAGAAAGTCTCACTTGTAACATGTTTTCATTTGCACACATCTGTTTTTTCTGCATCCACTTTGAAACTTTTTAACCTAAGAAAATTGAACAGGTAAAACAGGTTACGCCCCACCACTAAATTTTTTTAACAACCCGATAGTGGAGGTATCCACGGAAAGCATATATAAAGCCTCAGTTTGCTAAGTTTTCAGTTTTTATTACAATTCAAATCAAGTCTCAATTATTATTTCTATTTTTGTCCTAATCTAACGCCCCAGTGAGTTAAATAATTTCTTGACAACGTTTTTTCTACATTTTTTATTCTCTGTTTCAACACGCACATCGAATCTTTGATTAACTGCGTTTCTAATTTTATCATTAAATTGTTTTATTAAATCGGATGTAGTTTATGTATTTAATCCATGATGAAGTATTTACAAAAAGTTGTTATCCTTGACAACAATGTTTAATACATAAAATTTTCCTTTCTACATTTATAAATAATTTCTGTAATTTTGCTTATTTTCCAGATTTTCATGATGTACGCTATCTTGTTAGGCACAATTTTATTTCTATTTTTATTACACTGCTTTATAAAATATAGAAGAGTGGGAAGACTTTTAAGTCTTATTCCAGGACCTAAGGAATATCCCATAATAGGAAATATGCATCATGTTCAAGTTGACAATAGTAAGGAATAGTAAAATATTTGTCTTTAGTAATTATACAATAAACTATGATTTTTCCTAGTAGATAAAGTTCTCACCTAATACTAACTTATTTCTAATAATATAGATCATTTACTTGAGGAACTATGGAGATTAGGTAGAGTGCATTATCCAATTTACAAATTATGGAGCTTTTCTATTTCTTCTGTAGTTTTACTCGATCCAGATGATATTCAGGTAAATTATTATAAAATAAAATAAATTTATTTTAAATTTTATTTTAACTTATGACGATATAGAAAAGAGCTGAACCTATTTAAAATCATTCATTTCCGAAAATTCACAGTCGAATATTCCTTAAATCAGTACAGACAAGACTATTTATGTATTTTTCTAAGACTATTTTTATATTTTCCAATTCGTTTTATGTAATACAATGTCAAACGTTAAACATAAATCGAAAAATCAATGAATATGCGTTAACAAAATGAATTTTTATCATAGGTGGTATTGAGTAGCAATGAAAATCTTGAAAAAGGAATTAATTACAAAACTCTTCTTTCCTGGCTTTCTTCGGGATTATTAACTAGTTACGGTAAACAATCTAAATTTCTTAAAAACAGCCTCTAAATAATATATCTAAAATGAAGTTTCCAAAATGATTCAATGAAAACGCACTTTCTATAAATACGTTTTTATTCGTTCGAGCATTACAAAGTGTTCAGGATTGACATATATTGTTAAGAAACCCCCCTTTTGGGCTATGTAACAAGTGTGAGTGTGTCTGTAGTGGTATTGTCACTACAGCGCGTTTGTTAGTCAGGTGTGTCTGTGTTGCGTCATCCGCGGTATTGTCGCGGACTACTTGGTGCGTGTAATGTGTATATTAATGCGCGAATCTTGGGCTAGCGAGCTCATCGCGCTATGTGCGTCGCGCCGGCAGTCGCCTCTTGTATTGCCGAACTACAAGACGTACTACCAAACGTCATTAACTCAGCCCTAAATACTATACACAAAGAGACACACGTTTTTTTCTTCATTTTAAACAACAC